>NW_009910716.1:0-36137 GCF_000696875.1 Nestor notabilis
GCGGCTCCTTGTCACCCGCCTGGTCGCTGTCGGCCCTCCTGCCGCTCAGCCGGGCTCCGGGCGAGCCTGGAAGGCTGCCGCTTGATTTAAATAGGCAGATGGCAGCCACAAAAAGCCCTCCTTTCGTGACCTCCGCATAGGCACATGGACCGAAAGTTTCAGCCCGTTCCCCGTGCGAGTAACCACTACCAGGAGCACTGCTCCCTGCCCGCTCCTGCTGAGGCGTTTAGATGGCAGCGGAACTGTTCTGCGTGAAAAGACCCTCTGAAACACCCACTGACTGAACCTTGTATGCACGTACAGCAAACAGGCGTAAATGAGGCATGGAAAAGTGTGTGAGTACGCGGCACTCGCCAGCAACAAAATCGAGGTTAGGACTATGGCTTTGCACTCCCAACTAAAGAAAACCTTTTGTCTTTACGTAGGCTTTTATTTTCGGTTCCTTACCCCACTGCCCAATCCCACTAGAGACATGCTGCAAGAGGAAAACTGTAATTGTCTCTACTAGACTTCACAGCAAAGGTGACTAGCAGGGTTTAGTGTAACTGTAGCTTCTGCATTATACACGTGGTGGTCTGGGCACACACAAAATGACTACTAGTAGTAGGTGTACTGCTCCTGACTGGTTTGTCTGCCGTGCCTCACTTTATTTTAGATGGCTTCAGTTTTCTCCCCTCTATCATCACACTTTACAGCTGGCTGCTGAATACTGAGAGACACTGACTTCTGCATGTGGCATGCTCCAGCGTTTTATTACCATGCCTTTTGGTGTTCTACTAGCTTGCTCTTTTCCCCCCACTGACTCTAGTTGCCGTTCCTGAAAAATTAATTGCACAGCTCCTCATGGCTGTCCTGACATCTCTGTGCTGATGAACATTCCAAGTTAAACACATGACCTTGGTGCTGATGAAAACCACTATTCTGGTTTTAACAAAATAAGCTATTTGTGTATGTGGAGAGAATTTCCACCTAGGATGTTTCAGGGAAGCTTCAGGAAATGCTTTGGCAGGATGGTTGAGGAGCCCTGTGAGTGAGCCCCGTTTCTGTTTTATTGCTGAACCAACATCCTAAGAGTCTGTAGATATTCTGATTCAGTTCTTGTGGTTGCTTCTTAGGGAGAGAAAGAGAGCTGGTAGCTGGAGGCTGCTCCATGGAGCACCTAGTCCTTCAAAATCATCCAAAAAAAAGTGTGGGCTCTAGCACCACTACCAGATCTGCCTGTCCCACCTCTTTCTTTACTGCAGTTAGCATGGAGCTCACTGCCTGTGTCCATCTGAGCCCTCAGCTCCCCTCTGGTTACAAGCCTGTGCATAACCATCTCAGGATCCTACTATGAGTCTCTGACATGAGCTATCTGTCAAAACCTCAGGACTTCTCTGTGATTTCAGTTCAGAGGGAACTCTGTACTCTGAACTGACCATGGGGGTCACACACCTCTAATGCAGCCTTCTTCACTTAGAAGTAATGATTTTCTTAGCAGTAGAAAACATTTCTTTGCTCAAATCAGCAAGACTACTTTTAGGCAGGGCCAAAAACTTAAGTCATCGATATCCCCCTTCCTCCTTCCAACCTCCCTGCCTTGTTCTCACAGCTGACCTAGAACCCCCCCGTGAGCTCATCTTCCAGCACCATCTCACAAACACCTGAACTGGCTTCTGCAAATATACATATGCCTCTCTTCAGTTACAATACCCCAATCATCCAGATCACTCAATTTTCTGAATGGACTTTCATAAGCCTGTCTTAAATGGGAGATATGAGTGTGTGTTCTCAAAGTGAACTCCAAAGCATAAGCTTTGAAATCTGTTGATGAACAGCTCTTTAGATATCATTTTAATAGCTGACAATACACAGATGGCTATTTGCTTCATTAATGATAATTGTGTTTAGGGCAAAGTTAATGTTAATCAGAAAATTGGTATCATTGTTCTGTACCTAAAGGTGACCTGTCTTTTCACAGCATATTTCAATATTCCAGTCAGTTCAGAAGTACATTCAATATTTATGTCCATTTCCAATTCAATGAAGTAGCTCTTTCCCAGTCAGCATTGAGGCTCACAGGCGCTGGTGCTTGGCATTGCTTAAGTACAGATACAGGAAACAGACAGATCTTCACAAAATGAACCTGCAACAGTAATAACCTGATGATACATGAGAGGTTAATTCCCGCTGAACAATTAGTGTAATTGTGTGTCAGACTAAAATTATGTTAGGCAACAGATCTCTAGGCATCTCTGAAAATGAATGACATTTCTGAAACGTTTGGGAGGATGACCAATTAAAAGCTTTTAATTGAATTCAGATTGTAACAGCAATTATGTAGGTGTAGCCAAGACAGGACTATGGAATGAGGATGCCTGAATCTTGTGCTTTGGAGGGAGATACTAACAGAATTTTTTGTGTGCCCTCTAAAACTGCTATATCACAAAAGGGAGAACAACAGAACTTTTAAAACTGTGGTTTCATTAAAAAAAAAACCCAAAAACCAAAAAAACAGGGATAAAAGTGAGTCCTCAAAATCCCAGTCTGGGTACTTCTTGTAACACACAAAAGCTAGTAATAACAAAACACATATAGACGAGTTCCCCCAAAGTTACTGAACTTCTGTTTCTACTCCAAAAAGAAAAAGAGAAAACTGACAGGCTGCATGAGACTAGTTCAAGACCTTGAATACCCAGCAGAGTGGAGTGGCCACTCTAAAATTAAGGACTTGCTGTTTATGTCTTGTTTGTTTGTCTAGAATCAAGAAACCAGGTTAGATCTCAGGCACAAAAGTTTCTTTCACTTTAGGAATAAAATTATTGTTCTTAGTCTAATGAAGTTCATGTATTCCAGTGAATGCACATCAGCCTCACTTCTCCCCATGGCCACGAAGTTCCAGTAGCCTCCTCACACCATATGAGGAGATCACTAGTACTTCCTCACAGATCAGAATAAACTGTGTGACTGTAACTTTTCAATGCAGATATGTTTTCATACATGAAAATTCAGAATTTTTTCTAATAAATTTGTATTTGTATTCTACCAATATTAAACTGCTTGAAATAGGCAGTAGTTTATGCTGTCTTAGGCTTCCACACAAATATAAACACACACACAAAGAAAAAATTAAAAAAACAAAATGAGCAGCATTTAGACATTACTCTAAGAGAGTTACTTTAAGTAGCGGCACACGTAAGATCGCAGTTGATCAGGACCATGTTCCAACAGGTACTGCAAAAATTGCATGGAAAAGCAGCATGCTGTTTAACTCAGCTATGTAGCACAGAAATGCCACTTGAAGTTTTCAAGCACTACATTCATGCTGCAAATGTTGCTCGAGTTACAACCTCATAACAAAACCTTGGAGGCTTCCTTGAAGGGTATTGACAGCAATCATTCCTACTGGGAGCATATTTTACTAGTTCATGGTGGGTAGTAGCCCAATATTTTTATTTGCCTGTCACAATTTATTTATCCATATGCAGTCAACAGGAGCATGTATTGCATCTCTAAACCACTTTGAGTGAGTTTGGGAATGTGTATTTGTTCGTACCAAATGTGTCTTTGCCACACTGTTGGCCACCTAAAGGAGTTAGTCCACCAAAGCAGGAAAAGATGCAGCAAAACCTCTTGATTTTAAAAGACTGTTGTAGAATTGAAAGCAAGCAGCCAATTTTTTTGTTTCGTTTAGTCTGCTGTAATTCTGGAGTAGCACCAGGCTTATGCACAGGGAACTGTGATGAGGCTGGGCCAGTCCATTTAATGGACCGTGTAGTACAGATGCCAATAACACAATCCGCTGAGACTTTTTGTTACCCAAATTTGAACCAGGTTGTTACTGAGCAGAAGAGATGGCTACGGCTAACCCACGTAAAAGCAGCTGTGCCGGTCCTATTTCCATAGGTCCATTTCATTAGGCCACTAATGATGTACATAGCAGAAGGGCCGAGAACTGCACAGGTGTTGCACGACGGCTCTGTGCCCTCCTGGGGAGTGTGGATGACAATAAGCATAGGGGAGGCAACAATGGAAGCACGACCCTGAGCTGTCATTATTCTGGCATGTCTTCTACCTGCTGGTTCCAGAAGCTGTGGGGACTTCCAGTTTCTTATGCTGCTAGTTTTGCCAACTTCTCTAATAATTTCACCTAAAAAGTAAAATCACACTAACAGAGCAGCAATCTTAATTACAAAAGCTATGCTGGCGTAGTCAAATCAGTCCTGACTCTTGCATGGGAGTCATGCGTAGTGTCAATCTGAAGAGACCAGTCTGGTTTCACCCAGTTACCAAGCGGTGTAGTCTGAATTCAGATCACTAGCAGAGCTCTGTGTAGCAGTGCTTAAAATACACCAATACAATAGGTGTCCCAAGGTTATATCACTTCACAGCATTCCAAATTTTTTGTCTTGGCAGACAAGCAAGATGTGTCACTTGGGAAGACATGCAATGGTAATTGGTTTGGCTGTCATAAAAAGATCTGTGGACAAGTGGCTCTAGCTGAAAGAGAGATTTACAAGCCTTAGGAAGGTTTGTGCTGGGCTCCAATTAAGGTCAAGATCTGAAGTAGAGCTGCTTTATGAGGTCTGGTCAGAAGGAGAGGAGGAAGCAGGGATTGCCTGAGTCACTGTATGTCTCCATGCTTCAACTCTGTTGTTCACTTTGGTTGGGCTTCCTGCTCTAGGTGTAAAGAAAGCGTGCCAAAGTGTACATCCTCATTATGAAAGAGTCATAGTTCACTTGATTATGATGTTGCTTAAGTGCCCAAACTTACGGTAAACTGAACTAGGCCCTATTCGAAATAGAGTAAGAGTAGTCAGAACCTTCTGCACCAATTTAACGAAATTATCCTGAAAGAAAACTTTTAATGAGGTTTGCACAACTCTCAGCATAGACAGGTGGCAGGATAAAGTGCTGGGTTTATCTCACACTAGATATGCTGCATTACACTTCAACTGGCACTTCAGGAACATCTACTTCATGACTACTCACGTGGCCAGATTTGGCCTATAAAGTCACATTATAACTTACTTGGCAAAGGAACTTTTCAAACCATTAGGTGGTCAAAATTTACAGTTCAGGTTATTGACCAGTGTGGAGCTGCATGGATCTTTTCTCCACAGCATCCAGAGATGCTCTGGGGAACTACAGACTTTCAGTAGCCAGGCCTTGTTTCTACACTCAGTAAAAACTGGGCACTGACCGACTGCATTATTGTGCCTGAAAGAACATGCAATCTGGAGTCTCTGCCAGCTTTATGTCAGCTGTGAAGGGGACAGACAATTCCTGACCCTCTATGCAATGAGAGCTAATCTGGCATGAAAAGTCAGCTACTACAGTGCAGACCCATCACACTGTTTATAGGGAATTTCTGTTGCCAGTGTGAGCTTCTGTGAGGTCGGTACCTCCCATGTCACGGCTGCAAGCTGTCCTCCAGCTCTGGCAGCCTGGGAGTTATTTACTGCCTTATCTAACCATAGTCCCGAGAACTCCAGAAACTACTGGCAGAACTAAACTCACTTATGCACCAATCATCTTCAGACAGCTGCCAAGGTAATTATATTGTGCCCAGCAGAACATTCACCTCATGACATCTCATCTTTTTCTTCAAAGCTCTTAACATCACTGTCACAATGTCATCTGTTAGTCATCTGGTAACGCCGTGTTCACACATGAATGAAGCCAATGCTATTTGGTTTCAAGATGCCACATAGATGTAAATTATTATTTGCCTAGGAGCTAGAGGACAGGTAGTTTGCTGGCAATAGATTTTTATTGTCTTATTACACAGTTTTAAACATCCTCCTTATAAATTTTGCCGTACTTACTCCACAGCAGTGCAGGGGGAGCTGGGCAGAATATTTTTTTTTCCCCCATCAAAAATGTACACATGGGTTGAGTGAAACTATTGCTGAATTTATCAAACTAGCATTTTTATTTCACCAAATCATATATATTATTCTGATGGTTTTCAAACCAAAGCATCCATTTTCTATTTTGTAATGGCATTTCAAGAGTAAGGTTATTTCTCTTTTTAAGTGAATTGGAAGCAAAATATAAGTAAAATTTATATTTTTAGATTAAATGAGGTACATTTAGATTTATATTTTGAGATTAAATGAGATACATCATAATTGTATGATATATCTTTAAAGCTATAGATAATTATTAAAGATTCCCGTAGCTATACTGACAGTGTCAAGGTTCTCAAGATTATAGGTCACATACTATTTTGCTTAAATCACTTAAGCAGAAAAGGTACTAGAAAACTGAACTAATAACATGATGCACAACACTCTATGCTGGGGTAGCTCCAGCACTGCTTATGGTGTCTAGTGAACGTAACTTACTGTATCTTGTAAATACAGTCGTAACTCCGCAAAAGGAAGCTGACACACCATCTTGTCTCCTTCCTCTTTTATAGAGCATAGCTGTTACAGGCACTGACATAGTAAATTAGTTAGGTATGGCTTTAAGCATTTTCTGAGTTGGAAATATTTTTCTATTTCTCTGTTTTCACTGGAGTTGTGGAGAGACAAACCCCAGAGAACAACAATTCAAGCTTTCCCAGCTTTGTTTCAGCCCCGGTGTGTGTTCTCTCTTTTGCAAGTTCATGCTGGATAACTAATCAACAGAAAAAGATTGTTTTCTTCACCCCAGTTATGAAAAAGGGATTGCTTTTATTCCTCCCATGAAAACAAAAAGCACCAATATACTTTGTCTGCCACATCATGTATATAGGTGCTATACTATTATACAAAACAGTTAAATATTTTCCTTTTAAAATGTTATATTTAATCTTTGGCCAGTGTCATCATTTTACCTTTCCTAGTGGACTACACTCTTATTCAGATTAGCAGCTGCAGCCCATTTGTATTCTCCAGAGCCTTTGTCTCCCTTTTGACACCTCTCGAGAGAATTTGCACAGAATTTAGTGTAATCAGTATGATTAATGTTGGGTACATCTGAAGAATCCATGCAGTATCTACTACCTCACTTTTTTTGATATATAAACTGAACACTATGGAACAAAATGAATACAGAAGATCCTCAGCCAGAAGAGCTAGACTGGAAGTTTGTTACTGGACTATTAAAAAAAATAAAAAAAATCACAGAAACTAAATTTGTATAATCATACTGATGCTGCACAACATCTCAACACTAAACATATATCTCCAAAGGCTCAAGGAAGAATACTATAATGCTGTTTGGGGTATATCTACTGAAGGACAAGGCAAACATAGAGAAGTTTCTTTCAAGGATTTTACATTTCACAGGGCTCCAAACGGACCACTAGGATTGGTTTACGGCAACTTCACTAAGAATTCATTTCTCAAAAATGTATTTGCAATGCTGGCTTTTTATAATCAATTTATAAGAAGGGTCCAGAGAACATTAGCCAACAGGAATGATTTTTCCTGGATCTTGATTACTACAAGTTTTCTTATCTGTAGGAATGACTGTATTTTCTGAAGTAATAGTCTTGAAAAGGTTGAATCAGCCCCATCGCTTGGTGATTATTTCCCCCATTGCATTTCAAACAGAGAGAAAGAAAAGTATTCTGGCAATTTTGCCTTGAGTGCTTATTTATGTCTTGGATAGGGTTGACCCCTGGTGTGATCAATGCTCCTCCTGCTCTGTGAAGTGAGGCCAATTGTAAAGCAGGTGCATCACAGACAGACAGACAGACATCCCCATGGAATGGCATGGAAGACTGCAAAATTTGTAAGTCAGTTTAGGGAACCCCACAGGAAGTACTTGCAAAGACATACAGCTCTAATCTGATAATCTGCATACCACAATCTAACTATATAAGCATTCTACCAAACAGGATTAAAAGTGCTTATTAGGAACATTTTTTTAGCATAACTGATTGTATTCTACATATATATGTAGCATTGAAATACTTTTTTTTAAGAAAAGAGTCCAAACCTGTAAGGCCTTTGTCTCTATTGACTTAGAAACCAGAGTTCCTAAAAACACATAGTGTTGACATAAGAAAAAAACACTAGGTATTAGTAGTTTTGTGGGTTTTTTTCCATTTGCATACAATCTCTCTCTCATATCAGTGGCAGTTTTGTCTCTTGTTTTAAAGGAAACTTGTCAGACTGATAGACAAGACAGGTGGCCGAGCTTATATTCTGCCTGACTGTCATCAGGTTGTTGCTATTTTGCTTTGATTAGTGTACATTTGAACCTCATACAGATTGGAAATAAAACAAAGGAGAAGGCTATTTTAACTCATCAGTGGTACCATCAAAAAAGTTTCTATAAAACCAACCTGAACAATTCAAGAACACCAATGAGTAACTTCCTAGAGACGGAATTTTGGTAAGAGGCATCCTTTCATCAGGCAAAAGCAGTTGTGCTATTTCATTCATTTCCCAGTTAATAGGAGGTACTGTTGAGCATGGTGGTCTTCATCATTCCAGAGTTCAGGTGTTGCACCGCATGTTGATGAGCACTGCTCCAGAACACTTTTGTGCTAGTGCTGCCTCCTTACACTTGCTTTTGTTATGGTGCTGAGGAAGCCTTTCCTTGTGAACAAGGAAAGGGGCCATACTGTAATTTGGGAACTTTACAAACAAATTGGGTGTTGGAAACTACTTTTTGTTAGCTAACACACTCCATAAAAGAGCAGAATAGATACAGCTGCAAAAGCTCAGGAGCTTCCCTGGGGCTGAGATATGTATCAAGACTGCTAAATTCAATAGGAGAACTCTAAACCAAGCAAATGAGGGTAGCTGAATAATAGCAGTTAACATGGGCAGGCTTTTTTAAAAACAAAAAAGAAAAAAAAGTTCAAGTTTGTCAAAACAATGGCTTTTTCTTAGTAAGAGTACTCCATGAGTTAAAAAAAAATAAATAAATTGGTATCACTTAATGTTAAATGAAACCTTTTAACTAATATGCTTATCACTGTCGTTCTTTACTATTGTTTATCAATAAAAGAGGTTTTCATTTACTAAAACCCCAAGTAATTATACCTCAGGCAGAAAATGCTGCTTCTAGAAATAACTCATCACAGAAACAAACAAATGAAATAATGCAAACCACAATGCACTCATTTCTAACTATGCATTTAGGATACCGACAGAGCAGGAAGATCCAGCTGGCTGGGGCCCAAAGTGTTGGCAGGGGGAGTAGGAAAGGGAGTTAAAGGGACACAGTTGAAAGTAAGGAAAAGATTATCTTTCTTTATCCTGTTGCACCTTCCAGTGGATTTGATCACCAAGTACAACATATTTTTGTTCTGCCCTCAGGGACAGATGAGGGATGGAGAAAAATGCTCAGATGTGATTCTGGCTGAAATCAAACCACTTGGATGAGGCTAGTGCTCCCTGTTCAGGTTCTTTAGTCTTCTTCTTTGGAGCTGAGTCTGCTGCTCATGAAATCTCACAGCTGTAGTTCAGAGGAGAAGAAAAGCTGCAGTCGTTGCAAATGGGGAACAGAGCTAGAATGGGTTATACCCCATTGTCTCTCTTATGGAGTGAAATTTTCCGACACCAAAGCAGCACCCTAACAAGCTTTTTCAGGAAGTGATAGGGGAAAGCAGGCAGCATGCTGTAGCTGCACAATTTCAAACACACAGAAACTCCTCACATGAGCTATGGTTAAGCAGAGCCAGACACACACAACTTCATTACATTCTAAAATACCCACTCACCCCCCAATTTGCCTGTCTTTAAATAAATGCCACTTCTTTAAAGCACATTAAGTTCCCCGTGTTATATTTTTCAAGTTCTAGAACACAGCTTTGGCTGGGGGGAAGCGGGGATGGGGACAGTTCTATAATTTTTATGAAAATGTTGTATAGTTTCTAGCTTGAATTTCACTGTGAGGCAAAATAGATATTCCCCAGCATGTTATCATATGTTGTGTCTTCTGCTACATGGGTGTTTAGATCCCATTTGAAGTCAGTCGGCAGGTAAAGTCACAATACAACAGCTACAATCAATAGGCATGAAAACAGCTACAAAGCAATATGCACGCAAGATTTTCCTTGTCCCAGAATAACGTGTTTGATTTATTTATTTCACTACAATAATATTTTATGTCAGTCTTGAAAGCAGAGGGTCCAAAGTCTTGGGATTAAATCTTCAACACACATCTTATAAGGTCTTACACTCTACAGTATATTGACCTAGGCTCTATAGTATTACAAAAAGTAGGAAAACCCCGCTTCATAAATACTAACATTTTGTCAGCATTAGAAGTAGTCAGCATCTATACACTTAAGTTTTGATGACTTTTAAAATTAAAGTTAGGAAAATACTTTACTCATTTTCCTTTGGTAAATTTAATCTGTTGTGTTGAATTGCATTTTACCAAGTCTATTAATGCAATACAGAACAAACTGAGGAGGAATTAAGAATCGTTACACTGAGCACTAAACAAAGTACAAGCATCTGCAAGAATGGGCTGAGTTAATAACAGTGTGGATAGTCACCATGTGAGGGAGCACTTAGTGTCAATTTGTCAACTCCTTTCAACTGCAGTTGGCAGTAGCAATTTTCTCCCCCCCTTTTTTTCCCCTTCTACCAATCAATAACTGTAAAAAGACCCCGTAGTCAATGCTTTGCAGGTGTCCTTTTGTAACAATATTAATTAGGTATTTAAATACCTAACTGACATTTATTTCTTTGACTTTCTGCATCAACCATTTTTTAATGTTTTCCTTCTGCAGACTTTACTGCTAAGCCATTTTTCTTTCTTACTTAACTGCCTCTCTTTAGTCCTTTTCTGTGTATGTGGTCATTTTCCCACTCACTTATTATTCAAATCCAATGTGCACGAAATTTAAGCTGTGAAAATACATATATTTTTATGGCATCATTATTTGAGATGGTT
The DNA here is from genome assembly GCF_000696875.1 of Nestor notabilis. Taxonomy (NCBI): domain Eukaryota; kingdom Metazoa; phylum Chordata; class Aves; order Psittaciformes; family Psittacidae; genus Nestor; species Nestor notabilis. Next base: position 10,831 of record NW_009910716.1, read on the forward strand.
AATGTGTTTATTAGTGCACTCACAGAATTATGATGTTGTTTGATTTCATGCTGACTTGATTATGAAATCAGCCTAGGAACTGAAAGAAACCAGCAGAGTATATAGGCAGAGGCTGTTTCAAATAGGAATTAGGAGGATACTAAAATATGCTTTAAAAATCACTCACCCACAAACATTGAAGGTAGTTAGTATGTTTACCACAACATTCTCAGCATGTTTAGTCCTCTACTAAGGGATATCATGGAGCGAAGCAAATGCAAGAACAAGCAAGGATTTCACCAGTACCAACTGGATTGGGAACAACACTGCCAGATTTTCAACTTTAGGGTGGAAAAAGGTACTTATGGTACCTTGACATATTGCTAAGGAGATAAACGAATTTGTGTTTTAAAAAACCTTATCCTTCGTCTGCCTTATCACTTGCTGTTTATTCTGCAAAAGGCTCAGGTTAACAAAGATTGATTGAAAGGACCATCAGAAAGGCTACCAGCAGCAGAACTCAGTTGCTGCTGCCTTCAGAGGAGCAGGAAGCAGCACTAGTGGAAGTCTAAGCTCTGATGGCACCTCTGACTGATTCCAGGACCAGTTGAAGCAGCAGTGAAGGGAACTACACCTGGCAATGGATGATTTAAGGATGATCTATGGTTTGTCTGGCAGGAGTAGAAACCAGCATCTTGTCCACAGCACATCACTTACTTTAAGGGCCGCTTCATATGCTGTTTCCCAGTCTAGTAGCACAAAACAAGAAGGAAATATCTTACTGAACCATCACTTGTGAATGATATTTGCTAGCAGATTGACTACCATTTGCTCCTTCTTGGGCTTGCCATGCTGTAACATTGGGTTGGAGACACAACATCATGACAGAGGAAATCCTGTGTTAGTAGAAACCGGGACCCAGTTTTTAGAGAGACCGAAAGTAATCTGCTCCCACCCCACCTCCACCTCTCTCTTTGTGCCAAGACTGGATAGACCCAGCTGACAGCTGACAGTATGTCTGTGTCAGCTGTATGGAAGTACTGTAATCAGAAACAAGATCCACACCTCATTGCATAAAGGATAACATGTTCCAAGTGAGTACCATGGCATTTTCCATCAATCTTTAATAGCAAATTCTGGTTTCTTCTGTTCTTGTCTGTTGCTGATGACACATATCATTCTTCAACAATCTTTGCCTTCCCAGGTTAGCTATTAAAATCCTTTATTTTTGTATTAAAAAAAAAGAAGAAAAAAAAAGGGGAAAAAAAAAAAAGCCCAAACACCCCCACTCTCCCCCATGTATAATTTGATGATACTTGGCTGGTTTTACAAGTAGAACAAACACATCCTCACGTATGGCTCAAATTATGTACCTATTCCAATCACATGCCACTATTCTTCCCCTGCTGCAGTAACTGATAATGTGCCAAAGATGTCTGTCTAGCATCTTGGACTTCTGCGTTTGCTATTTTTCTAAGCTTAATATTCCCAATTCTTAAATCCTATGACCTTCTACTTTTAATGTTATTCCATTTTAAACAGATGACTCCAATCAATTGCTTCTCAGCACCTCTCTAATCCTATGACTTTTGCCCATTAAGTCACTAGATATATTTCTTTCCATAGACATGCTATAGTATTGGCAGCTGGTGACTTCTAGAGATCCTTTTGTCACTGCAACTCATGGCCTTACTTCCCAGCACAGTAATTCTTGCCTTCTCCATCATTTAATTTAACTGTAGGTTTCTAGCTCTCCTTGATGTCAGAACTTGTTAAAGCAAAGTTTTACCAATTTTAAGATCCCTCATGCTTAAAAAATGAGCTACATTCAAAGAGGTGCATGAAGGAACATCATAACATTATAAATAGCTCAGCTGGTGGGACAAGATTTCCAAGCCAAAACACAGCTTAGTCTTCTTGCAACTCTGAGCAGCAGAAGTTGTTAAAGGTTCTGCTTTTGAAGTTTTCCTGTTGTCTCAGTGATGCCCTGCTGCCTCCCTTAACCTTAATTTTTACACTTTTAAAATATCTGAAATAGCATACTGCATTTTTTGTTTTCAAGGTCACACACAAGTCTGCATTCCTCTTTATTTTGAGACTGAAAAATTTCACAGAGAAAAAAAAAGAACGTTGTAATGAAGTTTTTTTACCAACCTGAATCCTCACAGCATTTGCCACAGCCATCTAATGCTGGTTCTGAAGTCTCCCAAAGCCTCTCTTAGACATCCTTTTCTCTCTGATAGTCCTGAGTTGCATGTTGATGCTAGTAGCTACATCAGGACTTGAACAGTTTCAAATATCCTGTTAGTCAGCTAACCACATGCATCTGCAGCTCCGCTTGTTTGCTTGGCTCCAGTGACAGCTGTATAGCTCTGAAATGCAAACCAGAAGCAAAAGATGTGTGAAAACTTACACAGATCAACAGCAACTGGAGTCAGAACAGCAGACTTTCACTTTATGCCTCTGGAAACAAAGGGGACAGCATTAAAGCAATCACTTCTAACCCCTTTTAAAATATTCTGGTTATCCTATCCTGAACCATGCTTGTGTTACTGCAGACAAGGCCACAAATCCTTCCTTCTCAGCTTCTGCTTCATGCACAAAAGGGCATCCTCCATAGTCCTACACACCATCTTGTACTTGTGGGCCAGCAGGCAGCAAAGAACAAAACGAAGTGTGGAAGAGCTGACACTGAGTAAAGAGGAGAAGATGTAATGCATATTCAGAAATGTGCAATGAAAACAAAGACACAAAAAATATGAGCTAGAGAACCGGTTGGTTACATGCCTTAGCATTTTCTACATAACTGGGAATTTATTGCACATATGCAAGACGGCTGTATCCCATTCCCCCATGCCACCCTGTCTTATCAAGCCTGGTCAGGCAGCCCTTGCAAGTCTAATGTCAGATCTGAAAGAACCAAGAAAGCATAAGCTATCTGTCCTAATTGCTTGAGCAACAGAGATCCGGGACTGGAGATAAAGGATTAATAAAGAGGAAAGGCAATCCAATGGTGAATTTATGTTAATTACAGGCAAAGGAGCTAAGGATACAATTTTCAGGTCACTGCATCTCTGCTATTCCCATGGCTGGAGGGACTTAATCCTCATCTATCTTGACTGCACATTGTGCAGGTTAATTGGCATTTCTGCATAAACTATACGATATGATGTGTGCTAATAAATTATGAGTCCTTAAAAAGTATTAACTGCTTATAAAATTACTAATGTATGAATAACTTAGTTCTGCAAGTCATGCTACATTTAAGCATTCATTTTAAATCACTTCAAATTTCAGCAGTAAACACCTACAAATCACCCTTTCTGAGCACCAGCAAAAAGACAGGCCAGAAGCTAAGGAAGATTAGCAGTTGGAGGAAAAAATAATTGCCTTGCTGCTCCATTATGCTTTAGGCTCCTACGACTGGGATTAACACAAAGATCTGTTTAACACTGCTTTTGTGTTCTTCATCTTCTGACACCATAACTTGGGGGAGAGCAGGCTGCAGCTAACTGGGTGGCAGAAACTGTATCCTGATTGTCTTCCAGCTGCCCAGTGCCCCACAGCTGGGGTGACCCTGGAGGAGTATCCAGTAAGATGGCTTTCTGTGCAAGGCTACCCACACTGCCACATCATCCTGGCTACCCCTGGGCTCCTGAGGGTGCTGCCTTGTTGCCTCCCGTGCTAATGGCAGATACCCAGCAGGGGTAAGGTGCGGGGGGTCTGCTCGCTTTTAGCAACTGATGATGAAAGAGGAATACAGCAATTAGATGTAAACAATTGAAATCACACCCTTCCAAAGGAAACTGCAGACTGCAATGACACCTGTGCGAACATGCCAGGAGGAAAACATGCCACAGGAATGAGCAATGGTTGCAATCCATGTGCTGCCACCCTGCCCCGTGGTTCTGGAAGGCACAATGGGAGCGTCTCATGGTCATTCTCTTGGGTGGACTCTTGGATGTGTCATTACAGGTGTAAGCTCATTTCTGAGGCAGATTCCCCAGGGCAGAAGCTGTTTTACTCCAGCTGCTTTGCATTCATTGTGCAAAGATGCAGTCCTCTCCTGGAGTATTCCTCCTGGCTTCACACTAGCAGACAATTTACTAAGGAATGTGCAATGTCTACCATATGTTAAAGTTAAGCCAAGGGCCAGGTGTCTAGCAGTGCATTATGCAAAAGTGAGGCCACAATAATAAAAAAAAAGCCAAACCATCATCCCTAGGGAGTCTGGTGACCATGTTCTGGCATGAAGATATTAGGCTGAAAATAAATCCTTGATATTGCATAAGTCACTGGAACTCTGAGTGAAGTGGCCCCACCTGTGAGACAAACTTCGCTCTTTGGAAATCTGGCCTCCTTGCACACATGCTGTGTGGAAACTGGGTGCTGCAAATAGTCAGCTTTCTGGCATGCGAGAATTTCAGACAGTGGCACATGCTGGCAGCCAGATCATATCAATCATGCCAGGCTGGGAACTGGGAGAAAGGGCTATCCCACCATGAAAAATCTTTCAGCTCGCTTGGCAGATATTACCCTTATGTACCCTGTGGCTGCGCTTAATCCACTGAGACTCTTCTAGAGAAAGCTTTAACATGTACTACTTACTAACACCTTTTTAAATCCTAGGATTTTTAAATCCTATTGTAAACCAAATTGTTAAAAGCTTGCAGTCATGAGCTGGTTAAAATTAACCCTAGCATAAAGGTCTTAGCTTGAGAAATTAACAGGTGGTAAACCACAGACTGTCATTGCACCAGAACAAAAGCAGATACTGCATTCACCATTTAAATGTCACATTGGGAATAATTACATCTGGATGAAGTGTATTTGTTTTGAAATAACTGCTTTGTTTTGAAATACTGCTGTAAGAAGAGCAATTTGTATTCCGATGTTTTAATCCCAGACATCCAAAACACAAATGGATTCAAACTACTTCCTTCTAACCTCAGCTAGTCTGCTCCTCACTACAATGGACTGTCCCAGCACCCTGCCCTTGTCCCAAATCTGAAGCAATCTCCCTGTGGAAAAAGAGCAAAGATACCTCCAAAATTCCAGCACCTACGGCCAGAGGACATTTCCCTTTGACAAGGTTTTACAGAGGCCTCTCCTATTCGAGGCTTCAAGATGTTTACTGCACAACCAATTCTTAGCTGGGAGAACCTCCTGTAATCCTTATGCCCACTGTACTACAGGGCCGGTGGGAGGACAGAGTGGAGGCTCTGGACCAGAGCAGGCAGCTGAAGGAACACAGGTTGAGTCAGGCTTGCTGAGAATCCAGCAAGGAGGTTTTGGGGCAGGTACAACCTTTGCAGGTGGCCTGAGAGGAGGCTCTTGCAGTTCTCCTGACACGTAGTGCAGGCAGGACTTGACTTAAAGGAGAGTTCCAGCCTTGTGAATTCATGTCTGGAATTCAACATCAGGCACATGCTACTTATTTTTTTGCATCATGATGACTGATTGCCAGTGCATTTGAGGCAATTAATACATTTGCAAAAGGTAAAGTCAAGAATATAAGATTTTGATGTGTCCCAGAATGAACCAAGAACTTGGCAGCTGAATCAGACCGAGGACTCAATTTATCTGTCAGCAGTTAGTACCAAGTATTTCAGAGGAGTATGTGAGACCTCTGCAGCCTGCAGACAAGGGAAACATCATGTCTTGCACACTCCCCCTACACATGCTTTAGATTTCTTCCTGATCTAATGGAGATTTTGTGAATTTGCAGAAAGTACCTTTCAGAGAGCTTTGTCCATAGTTACTACTCTGGCTATTTGTTATCCAGTGAAACTCTGACTAGCACTTGTCAGCCTTCATAATGCTTCTCGTGCTGGTGAATACAAAGGTTATATTAGGTGTCCAGTGTAAAGACTCATTACTTTTGTATGTCTATCCTTTAATTTAATTGACTGTTGCCTTGTTCTTGTCTATAAATGTAGTGCAGACAGGAAGCTTCAAGCTACTTCATAATATTATTTTTATTTACCATGCTCTTATTTATCTGTGCATTAAAGCAAACGATTCTTGTCTTTTTATTTTCCTCAGTGGGAGAGTTTTTTTCCATTCTCTTGGTTGATCATCTTTTTATGCTTCACCCCTTTTCCTGAAACCACTCTAATTAGCTGTGTTATTCTTTTGACATGGAGTTACCAAGACCATGCAGCTGATGCTGCAGTGTCAATACAAACAATGACAGATTTTTTTTTTCCATCACAGTGTACCTGCTATTCTTTTCTTTCCCTTTAATGACTTGTTTGCTCTTTTGGCCACCAATACCCGTTTAGAAACCTGCAGCAATGCTTCATTTTAAGCTTTATATTAGTTTGGACTCCTATGAGATATGTGATTAGTTTATTTTTTTCCCATCAATCTACAGCAGACTGTGTATCAGCACTAGAAAATCTGTCCTATCTAATCTGTGGAACTTGAAAGAAACCATTAAAAAAAATTCCCCTCTCTCTTTATAAACTGCTTTATTCTCCTAGATAATTTCTTAAATGACAGCCTCCTGGATAATTTTAGCTTCTTTTCTATTGTGGAAGTAAACTGGAATGATGAAGAGCAAACAACAGTTTCTTTAATACCTCTTTATTCACCTTTATGTTACAGTTTCACAGTATAAAAAATGCAAGAAAATTATGAGTTTTGGGGGATTGTTGGGTAAATATTTAAAGCCATTTTAATACAGTCTTTTCTGGCAACTGTGGAACAAGCCTTTTTGCACTACTTTTTTTAAAACCTTTAAATTTAGGGACTCCAGCAAGTGAGATATGTTTGATTAAGTGAAGGTTCTTCAGCCTTTCTACAAAAGAGTATGGTAAAAACCTCTTTATTAGTTACCTAATTTGATCAGAGATTTCTTTGAAGTCAAGAATTAAGTGCTTTGCTCTACACAAAATGAACCATTTGTGTACTTACATGGATAGCACTACTTACAGTGAATACACTATGAAATACTTCCGTGCAAGAGGGTTAGCAGGGCTGCCTAAAATCTGGCCACATAAGTACTTGTATCAGAAGAGTGAGTTCCTTCTTTATGTTCATTTTGACTTTCAAAAAATTACTTTGGCTTTTATGTCAAGTACGTTCCACTGGCGTCTCAAACCCAAAGATTAGTGAGCTACTTAAATGCTTGCACCCATTTATTGCTGTGTCAGGAGGAAACTGTAAAAACAGAAAAAGGATCACTTGATTAAGGTGTGAGAATAAAAATGGGGATAGAATTTGCTTGGGAGCCAATAAATAAGAATTCATATCCTCATGTCTGCAAAAGAAACGCGATATGGTCCTAGGCAAGTAATTTCTCATTGATGTAGTTCTGCTTCCTCTTCAGCTGTAAAACAGGAGTAACGTTAGTCTGCAGAACTGGAAAAAATCATGAAAATATAGTCATTTCCACAATAAATAGTGTGGTAGTGCATAGCATTACAGAACTGGCAGCATCTTTCAATTCACTGTCACTAGGATTCTTGGTAATAAGGTCTGAACTTTGGATCCCATGTGCATCCAACCCATCTTGGTGTGGGCAGAGTTCAGTACTGTCTCTAGCTCAGTCTCTGACATTTTCAGAGAAGATAGGACCTGGCAGCTCAGCTGTTTTGGGCAGCTCAGTGGTTCTTAAACCACTCCTGGAACCTGCCAGGACAGCCCTTAGATACCTTTCTCTGACTGGCAAACTGCTTGATTTGACCTGCAATATTAGCACCACGTAGTAACTTACAACCCTCAGTCATACCAGATTCATTGATCATGGAGAATAGTGGCCCCCAAGATGCTTGTTAGGAGCAACATTAAACCAAGTGAAATTGATTCAAATAAAGTCCCCATGCTCTTCCAGAAGCATATTACTCTCATCAGTCTGCACTTACCTTCATAGAATCATAGAATGGTTTGGGTTGGGAGGGACCTTAAAAGTCATCTAGTTTCAACCTCCTCACCTTGCACTAGACCAGGTTGCTCAAAGCCCCGTCCAGCCTGGTCTTGAACACTACCAGGGATGGGACAGCCACAGCTTCTCAGGACAACCTGTTCCAATGTCTCACCACACCCATAGCAAAGTACTTCTTCCTTTTATCTAATCTAAATCTCCCCTCTTTCAGGTTAAAGCCATCCTCTTTGTTCTATCCCTACATGCCCTTGTAAAAAGACCTTCTCCAGATTTCTTGCAGGCCCCCTTTAGGGACTGGAAGGCTGCTATCAGGTCTCTTCTGAGCCTTCTCCAGGCTGAACAAGCCCAACTCTCTCAGCCTGTCTTCACAGCAGAGGTGGTCCAGCCCTCTGAGCATCTTTGTGGCCCTCCTCTGGACTCACTCCAACAGGTCTGTATCGTTCTTATGTCGAGGGCTCCAGAGCTGAAAGGAGTACTCCAGGTCTGTTAGAGCAGAGTAGAGGGTGAGAATCACCTCCCTCAACTGCTGGCCATGTTTCTTTGGATGCAGCCCAGCTTGTGAGCTGGACCTACCAATTGTCATAGATGAGCAAACTCCCAATACTGCCCAGCAGCAGTCAGCTGCTGAGAAGAAATGTATCTCTAAGAATGTACCCTTATGCAAGCCAGTTATCACCTGCTCTACACCAACTAAAAGAGGGAGTTTCAGCTTCCTGCAGCCTAATTCAATACATGTTTGTGCATGTCTAAGCGCTCAGACCAAGGCTGAAATAGCCAAAGCAGCTGTGATTCTGAGTATCAAAATGAACTCATTTAGTCAGCAGTAGCAAGACGGACCGTGAAAGTACTCTGTGTGTGTGGGTCCTCACTTTCCTGTGCTTCTCTTGCACAGTTTTAGGGGAGAAGTGGGGAGCTCTGGAATAAAAAACAATCCCTTCAGAAGGAGCTGTTTCACATCCTTCTCCTTTTTGGTTCTCACAGTCTTCCTATAGCAGCTGCAGGCAATGTAGTGGTTGGTGTAGCTGCCAAAAGTCACTGAGGAGCCTAATCACTGGTTTTGCAAAACTGATGCTCCTTGACTGCAAGATGTCAAATACTCATCAACAAGCTACAGCTTGTCTGCAGTGATCAGCACTGTACTTGGAGCACCATTCATGCTGGCCATGTTAAAATGATATCATTGAATTAAAAAGAAAGGTAATGGGATGGCAATGAAGGAGTTGTTGTCTGTAAGTCTGACCATTCATTCTGGCATTTTGGAATATGGAAAAGCTGCCTACAATATTGACTTAACTAATAGGAAGACAATTCCCCCTATGAGGAGGCAATGATTTCTATAGTAATATGGAGGGGCTGGATGTATGCAATCAACTGCAAGGAAACTACAGCTTGTTGCAAATGAAGGTCTTTCAAACAGGCAGCTTTCCAGAACCACCTTCTTTCTGGACACTAGTGACAGCAGACTGCCCTTCAACGTGCAGGATGGCTCTCTCAAAGCTGGACTGCCAAAAGAAAACACCTAAAACCAAACCATGCAAAACTTCCATCTGGTTGATGATACTTAGCTTCTTCAAAGCTTTCTTGTTTCTCTTGTTTTATTCTCCTTTTTTAAATGCATTAAAACAGGGAACTCTAAAGTTTGACTTTGAGTTCCACTTACCACATTGTCTTTGGGTCATATAGCAGTGGTTTACCACACACAGATGAAAGTGATGATTATCAGTAATGTGTTGATACCAACTTTATATATGCTAACTTTTAAGTATCTTAGCCAGAAGCAACACTGACCTTTTGCAACCTGTTTACATGGGAAACCAATTATGGTTAGTTTTTCCTTCCTTCATATACTGCAGGACAAATACACTTCAGGTGACTTTTAAGATCCCTTTAACTTCTTGTTTGTTCATTTTGTTCATTTATTTGTAAACATTTGTAAAAATGTTGTGCTTGTTTTTCATGTGTAATAAAACAGTCTCAGGTTTGATCATTGAGTCGAAAAGCCAAGAACTACAGAGATGCAATACTGGTACCATATATATATTTTTGACTGTCAATAATTTGGAAGAAACCTGTTATTAGAAATAAGACTTGGGTGCAAATTGATGAGAAGGTCAATCAGCCCATATCCCTGTGTTTCCATGTAATGCTTTATGGCAACCTGGACAGTTCCTCATAAGTCACAGTGCAGAAGACATGCGGGCACTAATAATTTAGGAGTCTGTTAGCTTTTTTCACCTAGACATAATGAGATGCAAATATTAAGTAGGTCTCACTGTATCCCTTTAGGATAGCTCAGTACTATGAAATCAATGTCAGTGTGCCGTAAAAGATGTTTATAAAGAAGTATCTTCAGCCACTATTGTTTTAATATTTTCTTATAATCATCACTTAGCACTTCCCCTCTGAAGTATTGGTGCATTGACATGCATCCTTTTATATTAGAGCTCATACATGAAGGCAAAAATAGACTCTGAGATTAAAACTTAATGTTTAACCTTGAATACCTGAGGTAGACACCCTCCATATTTTCTGATGTGTGAAGTTCTCCTATTTACTGACAAGTTGTTATAAATATATTTTGTTGACCATGTTACAATGCATATTCAGGGTCCTTTTAAAATATGCATTACTGACAATCTAATTTGGTAGCTCATGTGCTTTATTACACATACCTATCTTTCTCAAGAGCTGGGAAGGACGTCTATGCTCTCATGGCCAAATACAAACTTTCTTTCAGAGCAGACAGGTTTTTTCACTTGCAACCAGTTAGAGATACTCTACTGCCATATTGGTCATACAGTTCATGCATAAATATGCACCAAGGATACCTAAATTAATGCATGTGTGCACTAGAAGCTGTATTTTCCTGAAAGATCTTGTCATCTTCAATAGATGTAATATTGAGCCTTATTATTTATGTGTTAAAACCCTAATGTATTTTGCTGAATACGTATCTGAGTAGCAGCTTGAACTTAATGCTATTTGGGTCAAATGAAAAACATCTCCCACTAACTTAAACGTTCAAGTTTATTATGTCCTGCAATGGAAAACTGCTATTTAAGGAAAAACCCTCTTTTTTCCCAGTATAAAATAAGCTCATTGATCTCAATTTAGATGTATAGTCTGAAAACGTATTTAATTTGAAAATCACTTTACATAATGTTGGCAAATTCTCAGTATTCTTTCTTCTGTGGCACTGCAATATTTGATCTATATTTGATGTTTAATATTTTTAATTAAGATTAAATTTCACCAGGGTAGATCCTAATCCAGATATGAAAAGGAGCATACTGCTGGGAAGAGCTATGGAAACCACAGAAACGTGAATGATGCTGCCTCATAGCTGGAGGTGAGTTCCTCTTGTGTCTATCCTGTTGAATTAGCTTTCACAATGAGTAACTTAGGCACAGTGCTGCCAAGCCCACATGCACATGGAAAGGGAACTTTCGCCTTGTTATGGACAGCTCATTATCCTGAAGGAACAGCATCTTCCAGCATATTTGAGATGGAACCTATAAAATGATGTTTGACTTCACCCATTTATAAAAAGATGTGGGGAAGAGATTTCCTATTCTTTTCACATTCAAACCTTCAAAATTACTGCTCGCCAGGTCTGACCTACAGTCAGTGGCACTACATGCATTTGGCCGTCCTTCTGGAATGTCTGTGTTTATCTTAGTCTCCTTCTAGCAAATAACTTCTGAGCACAGCAGATACCAACACTCACTCTGCCTCCCACCAAATATGGTTTCCGTGTAGGAGGACTTGATAACTTACATCTGGAAGACTGAAGTATATGAGAAGTTAAAGCTGTATTTGCACAGACTTCTCCTGGGAGTTGGTATTTTCTGGCCACCTTAGGAACAGAGGGTGTGGTATCAACTGGTTTCCTTCTAGTTTGTAGTGTAAGAGGACTAAGGCATCTTGCATCCCTTTGTTTCCTTTCATGGAAGTCAAGACAAAATCAACCATTGATTACTTTCTGTAATAGACACATTTTCTAATACAAAAATATTTTCTTATCAAGACAGAGAATTTTACTTTTTCACAAATATTTTTCTGATCTTATTGATACAAACTCCTAAGTTACATTAACTTTAGACAATAGAATCAACAGGACAGGGACAGAAAGGAGGCTAATTTTGTTTCTTTAGCTGCTGATGTGCTGCTCGTGTGCTGCTGCTACCACCTACCAAGAATTAGTTGTCGTTTCATTTCTTGGTGCCACTGTACAATTTGGAAAGTCACCACTAAGATGGTTACACACCAAGACATACTATGGAATGCCTGAAAAATGTAGGGCAAGAAATCAGCATATTTAACTGCTTTTGCTTGGAGCAGAGTTTTGAAAACAAGGTGGGAAAGAGATGAGAAGGCAGATGATGACAAGCTGGGCTGCTAAGGAGAACTAGCTACAGAGGTGGCTAAATCATCCATAGTGAAGGATACTTTTAAATCTCACTGGAAAGTTTCCTGGAGAACTGTACTTCATTAGAGTAATAACAAAAACTACAGAAGTAAATAACAGTCCTACACTTTACATGCTGTGTCAGGTAGAGTTTTACATCACATAGTCTTAAGGAGGAGTTCTTGTAAATAACTCTTCACATAATAATTAAGTAGAATTTGGAAATCCACCACAAAACACCAAATGCTGCTTTTACCTGAATTTACTGTGAACTTTGTTTTCAGCTATAGTTTGGGCATGAGATGTAGCCTCCAATTCCTTCAAAAATAATTAAAAAATCCTTAAGAAATCTGCATTCAGATATGCACTTTTTTGGTTTTTGGGTTCTTTCAGAAAAATCTGTTCCTCTATACAGACCAGACATTGGTTCAAGATGTTGTCTTAAACCTGGAGGACAACATTTTCTGCAGTCTGTCTGTCTCTATACGGTTCTTAGCCAGTATTTTCTCTGAACTAGGATGACCTTTTCTATTGGTACTGAGCCATATAAAATGGATAATCATAGCAGACGGAGACAGAAAACCACTATTTGGTGAGCAAGGCCATTCTCCTTTAAGGATGGACTGCAGTCTCAGTGATGGATGTATCAGATTAAATTACCATTACAATTTGATTTTGCCAGGCATCTTCAAAAAATATTTATTTATTTATGTAAGGGAGAGCTTCAAGTGTAGAGAGGCAAGTAACAGCTCTCTTAAAAAAAAAACCTCAAAAACCCACCTCCCAAAATTGTTTTTTCTTGAGGATGCTTTCATTCTTCAGTTAAAATATTTTGATTATTCATGAAACTGCAGGGGTTCAGTGTCCCAGTATAGCCATGATAATAAGTACCCAATCAAGAGCAGAAAGTCGGAGATAGAAATGACAGCTAATCAGGGCATAGACAATTAAGAATCCAGTAGCAGCACTTAATTTTTCTAGGCTGATTGATCACTTTTTACTATGAGGGAAGAGAAAAATTTCCACCTTTTAAATTTGAATTATTTTTTCCAGGAAAAGCAAAAGCTCACCTAATCTGTGAATTCATTACCAGAGACATACAGGCTGATCAAAGGAGGACATTTGAGAGTGTAAAAGCATACCACTGTCTCATTGGCATGTTACCATGGATCAAATAGGACCAAATCAGTTAAAACAATGTGAGTGTATAGCCAAAAGCTTGCCCAAGCAATCACACAGGTAATGATGTTAACTGCCAGGAAATAAGTGATTTGCAGTATGCGATGGCTGCATCAGTTGGCAAACTACCTGTTATTATGTGATGCAAGAAAAATATTTATTGAATTTTCCCTCTGCGATTCCAAAAATCATGCATTAAAAAATCTGTATGTTTTGCACGTAGGAACTTTTGTGATAGAGTATGCTATCCACTGTGCTGTAAAAACTGTTATTTTGCAGTGTCCAAATAAGGGGTCTTATTGATTGTGAATTTGTCTCTAACAGTTTTGCACTGCTATTCCCTTGAGACCAGTGCTTTTAACTGCATAGAGCCATAATCTGAACACAGAGCTAGGAATCACTCTTCAGCTCCAGACTCAGCATTATTTCTGTAAATTTGAGCACTTTATTTTTAGTTGAAGTCTGCAAAACATGTATTCCACTGGAATAGGGTTAGTAGAATACAAGAATTGTTAGTGGGTTTTGCAGAAAAAGACCACAATCAAAGACTGATTAAAAAGAAATTGATTCAATAAGGGATTCTGAATGCAATCTGAAAGTACTTCAACAGTCAAGAGACTGAGTAAATTATTCTTCTCTTCCTTACATGCAGCTATAGATGTTAAAATTGCAGTGCTTATGAAAAGTACTGTGGTATATCTGATCACCAAGGAGACTATAGCATCCTTTTTTAAATCCAGTTTCATGGAAAAGTCAGGAAGAGAAGTGGCTACCCTACTGCCTGTTTCTTTGTGTACCTTAGGCATTGTGTCCCTAAATTCCTCTGTCATTTCAATATCAAAATGTAGAGTTCATACATACAACTGCTTTACCTGATACTTTTATCTACAAGATAGAAGTATTACATACTTAGAAATTTAATACATTGAGTTCATGCAAGCAATTATGTCTCCATAGGAAAAAGGTCTGGAAACATGAGAGATCAATTCTTACACGCATGATTGCCTGGAGGAGTGAAGGAGAGAGGCAACTACCTGCTTGAGTTCCCAGGCAGTTCCTCTCTGTTGCTGTGGAGATCAGGCAGGTCACAGCCACCTGACTGCCACCTTCAGCCTTCCTCTAAGGAACCAGTTGATTGGTTCCCAATGGTTTGATTTTCATTGCGGAAGTAAAATGAGCATTGATCTTAGAAGTAATCTGGGACCTTGGATTAGTCTCAGGGAAGAATACCTGAAAGACTGTTGTGAGATGATAGATTTCAGGTGAGAAGAGCATCTGAAGGCATTCGGGTGCCATCCGAACCAAAGATGACTAGACCGAGGTTTGGAAGGGGTAAGAGGCAGGGGAGATATAAATACCTAAGCAACAATGGGGGGAAGTTGTATTTAGGCACCAGGAATCAGGTCTTAGGATTTTAATGGGAAATTCAATAGCTGAAAGCTTGACTGTCACTGTACGGATATAGAGAGGTTAGAAAAGTCCAACTAGAACTATTAATTGAGGTAGAGAGCATTATTCTGTTACCTGGGCGTTGAGAAGGTGAATTACATTACTGCTGAAGAAGGCACATGTGCATCTTGTATAAGAACCTCACTCTGGTAACAGGCTTTGATCTGTTGTCGCCCTCTCTGCCTTTTTAAAATGACTGTGATGTGCAGAGCAGTGTCCACCCTCAGGGTTACTTTCTGATTGCCTTCCCAAATGGAGCCAGTGGTGGTCAGGAACAAAACAATTGGTTTGGGACATGAACTAGAACTTGTGATTCCCTCTCAAATTCCTGGGACATCCCACCCCTCGAAATTGTATTCCAAAACCAAAATGCAGACAAATGGCAAGAGACAGGTTTTAGATAACCTTGGTGGAAGTTACAATAATGCTGATTAAAATAAATACATGCTTTCAACTCCATGGTTTTGGAAAATAAAGTGATTTCCATTTTCAGTTCTTTCCTCATTCTCTTCAAGACTTGAGTCATAATAATGATGACTGGAACAGAAAAGGAAGCATTTTTTCTATTTAAATTTTATGACAGTCACTTAAGTTGCTATAATGACATTGCAGATTGATTACCCAGTTGATTTTAAGATTTGTGGCAGATGATAACTATGTCAAAGTGCTTCTACAGTAAAAGCCAGAAACACATTTAAAACATACACCATGAAGAAAAACTGGCGACATAATTTTCAGAGTTGGTATTTCATGAAAAGTTGCTACTTCATTCTCAGCTCCTATTTTGATAATTTATGACTTCAGGTGTTACATAGTCAACAATTCCTGCTTTCTGATTGAGGACTTAATAAAGTCACTTAATAATGAAATGGATATAAATTTCAGTGCCATCATCCTAATTTAATTAGTTCCTTTGCCAAAGGACTATTGGTACAATCAGAGAAAATCAGAGCCCTACTCTGTTCGATACTGCCAGGCTGGAAGACTTCCCTGCTCATGGCAGCACCTGGTGCAGTGCTGATGCCTGTCTCAGACTGAACAAACCGTCTCTAGGCAAGGGCACTCAGTGGGAGCAAAACCCAGCCTGCCCCTGCCCCGAGTGGTAGCTCCCATGGCCACTGACATGTCTCAGCAAGCATACTGTAGCAGAGTGGTAACAGAGGGGCAATGTTTTTGGCGAATCTGTTTTATTTTTGTCTCACTTGCCCACAAAGGCAGGATGAGTGGGCTTTTCTGGGAAGACCTGGGTCTCTTCTCCAGCCTGGGGAGTGATGAAGTCTGAGGGTAGGCTCTTGACAGGGGTATTTTTTTGAAGGAAAAATCAAAGCATTAGAAATAGTTTAAACAAACCACTCTTCATGCCAAATACTGTATTTGAAGAAAGATAAACTGTGGAAGTGATTTATCTTTTTGGTATGCCAGCATGGTAGTGGGATTGGAATTTTTTACACTTCCAAGGACCTGTGCAAAACGACTATTTAACCCTTCAAAGTGAAGGTTAGGAACAGAAGGTGATAGGCTAATTCCAGTAACTTGAGAGTTCTCTGAGTGCCTTCACATTAGCAATCCTTCTGGGTTTGCAGTTCTTTTACAAAGAGCTTTGTTTACTGCACTGTACACCAACCAAATCATGTTGCATGTTCATTATGCATGCACACATACACCAGGGAATAAAGCTGGTGCAAACGAAACTGAAAACTTTCTTGAACAAGTATATCTTCAGCAATTTTCTCTCCCTCTGTTTTCTCTTTCTGTTCATTTGAATACAGTCTTTTCTAAGATGTTTTTAAAAGAATTGAGATGTCCTTTCTGATTAAAGGAAAATGATTCAGATGGTAGTTCTCAGCAGTCAGATTTTGCTGTTAATCTCTAATTATTTGGGGTTTTTTAAGACAAGGAAAAGACAAGCAAAGACAGCTTAAAAATAGGTAACATGATGGGAATAGGATAAAGAGTATAAATAAATAAAACAGCAGTGGAGCGAATAGATACTGGGAGAAACATTATGTTGACACACAACTTCTGGCCACTCTTCCCATCTCATCTTGTCATGTTCCAGAGCTAGAAAGAGACAGGTATAGCTGTAAGCTGTCTGGATATCCATGTGTGATGAAAATGTTGAAAAATTTCACCATAATTACACAAATCAGCACTGCTTTTTTTTCAGTTTTGTCACCATTAAGCACAACATAACTAGCAGAAAATGTTAAACTGCTTTGTCTTCTGTTCAAATATTACAGCACTTGCAAGGTCCTGCTCCTAAACTTCAGAGCTCTGTTATACATGATAGACCCATGCCAAGGAGCACCACATCTCCTTTGACTATGGGTCCCACCAGCAGCCCCCATCCTTTGCAAAGCTGAATTCTCAATGGACAATACTGAGTTAAAATGAAGCTGTATGACTCTCAGGGCCCTAAGTGCATCACCAGGCAATGTCCTGTTGCAGGGGTTTCGCTGCCTGTGCTCAAGGCCCACTCTGATACAGCATGGCTTGGTGACCTGGACCAACCTGCTGTGAAGAGCTGTGAGACATCTCACCTGAGGCCTCTGGGCCTTGGCTTGGAGACTGTGCTTAACCCCAGGCCCTTGCCTGAGATGCAGATTTGCCTGTGCCAGGCTTGTTCCTGCCCCATCTTGACCCTGTCTTGTGGTCTGGACTTCATGAGTCAACCTTTAATCTTCCCTGTCCCTACAGTCTCACCTGGTGGTCAGCAGACTGTCACCAACCCTGGCTGCCACCCCTGGGCATGTCCCCCTTGCCTGGCTGGGGTTCTGCCAGGATGCCCCATGCTCAGTGAGGCCACTGCCCCTGCTACCTCGCTGGCACCCACAGCTCCTGGCTCACCTGCCCTTGCAGGGCAGACAGTCCTCGCTGCCCCCTGATAGACACAGCTTGCACACTGTACGTAGTCACCTTCCAAAGAGCTCCATGTCCAGAAATGCAGCCAATGCCAAAACCAAACACAAGACGTATTCTCCCTTGCACATGCCTAACTGCACATGCACTCACCGGGTCTCTGACAAATCCCAGAAATAGCCTATGGGGAAAAGTAATCGAGGTATATGGAAAAGTAAGGAGTGGTATTGTAAACTATGGTGGGGTAAAGATGAGGGATTACATCTTTTATAGAGCACTAATACTGCTGGAGAGAATAAACAAGTGCTTGAACACTCATTTGGACTTCCTTCTCCTGGAA
This sequence comes from Nestor notabilis, assembly GCF_000696875.1. Classification (NCBI taxonomy): domain Eukaryota; kingdom Metazoa; phylum Chordata; class Aves; order Psittaciformes; family Psittacidae; genus Nestor; species Nestor notabilis. Next base: position 28,933 of record NW_009910716.1, read on the forward strand.
CAGAGTCACTAAACCTCACACAAAATACAGGTAGTGAAGAACCTGGAGTTTAAACCCTTTACAGAAGTTGAGGGAAAACGGTAGCTGGAACCTTTTAGGCACAGATGCCTGACAGTAAGAAGGGTAGCAGAGAAGCTGCTGGGGCTGTAGGATGTAGAGAGTCAGCAGCTCTGGAACAACAGGCACAGTATGGCAAAAATTATCTGCACTGAATTTGTGATTTTTAGTATGTGGCAAAATGATGTGTTTCTCTTCCTAGGCTCATGTCTGGAAAACAGCCTGGGATGAGATTTAGGGGACAGAACTGCAGTGTCTGTGCCCTAAAAATGTTCTCCTGAAAGCAAGGGGTGTTTCTGTCTTTGCAAGTTGCCTCCAATTCTGACCTTAACCCATTTCCAAGCTTGCTGTTTCTGCTTCAGAACTGAAGAACTTGTGATCTGAAACCTCTTCATCTTTCCTCTTCATCCCCCTAACAGTATCAGTTAGGGTTATAAGAGATCACTCCCTCCCACAACCTTGTTTCTGAACGTATAAAGATATACATAAGCTATAGCCTAACAAAACCTCTCTGATTCTGAATAGACTATAAGTAGCAGAAGGATGCACATACACATCCATCTGCTAAAAATAATTCAAGCTTCTTCAAATTGCTTAGATAGCTGAACTTAAAGCAAAGACTAGGCAACACCAGGAGTTAAAAATTGACCTATGGATCTAGAAATTTACAGCCTGCCCATGAGATAGGTCCATTGCCTCTGATTACAGAGTGTACCTGGGCCTGTCACTTGGCCGAGTGAGTGACAGCTGCTTTTAAATCAGTTCATTGTCTCTCTAAAGTTTGGGGCTGCTGCTAAATGGTGCTTGGTGGCATTCTCTAGAGACAGACTGAAGACATGGGCTGGTGGAGCCCAAGACTGTGTTGACTCTGCAGCTGGAGGAAGCCCCTCTGTCTTCCTGCAGCATTACTCTTCCATTAAGCAAGTGGTTCTAGCATCAAGGCTAGCCAGCTTGGCAACTTTCAGGGGCACAAGGTTAAAGATACTTTAAAACTTGACAAAACACAGGCTCTTTCTGTTATGAAATCTCTCATTTGAAAGTAATAGTTCTTTGGGTTTGTCTGGCTTGCCTCCTCAAACGATATGAACTTGTAATTCATCAAGAGAATGGAAATGTCACCTGAACCTTGCTAAGGAATATGAGGTCAGCATTAATACAAATCAATACAGGTTACTTTCCTGATTCATAATGTGTGTGTCAGGTTGCAATTCTCCTGGCTGAAGGAAGCCTGCCTGATATATTTATCTAGTACTTGAAGAAGTGCCCAGCTTTGCAGAATGTAAGATTTGCATTTAAAAGTAATAGTGAGTTTTAAGGTTTGTTCAGAGATCTCACGTTGCCATCGGGGTGCATAGGTGTTTAAATATGGTAGGATACATGCCCTAAGAAAACAGTCCTAATGGTGATGGTGGGTGAGCAGCACGTTTTCCAGCTCAGGGTCCATCACAGTCAGCAGGGGCAGTTTCCTACGTGTCTCATCATCCATATGCTGATACTTCAGTTGTACTGATGCCAGTGAGTCTTAGACACTCAGGCTGAGTCCTGCATCTCTTGTGAGTCACCTTTATCCTCTCTGCAAATGTACCTGGCAATGTTTTTTCTCATCCCTCCTCTCCCCCCCTTTTTTTAAATAATATGAAATATTGGTCAGTTGGGGGTAAAAACCATTTAAGCCGGTTTAAACTCTTACCCCTGTTTTTTGACTATTTATTTCATATACCAGTGCATCATAGAAGTTACACAGTTGGAAAAAAACTTTGCCAAAATCTCCAAGCAGCTTTGAAGAGGACTCATACTGTCTGCAGTGCAAATGCTAATTTAAGCAAACAAAACTTATTCATACTGTGGGAAAAACTTGTGTAAGCCTAGAGTAGTTAATTTACATTACAACCCAGAATCTAAGGTACTAACTGAAAGTATAAGTCCTTATTCTTTAAGACATTTGGCAGACAAGATCTGAATCTAAAAAATAAACGTATTAATTTCTCTCTCTGTCTCTACATATGCTGTTGTTTAATTATTGAATACAGCATTCATACAGTGAACTGTGCCAGAGAATATAAATATGCACACAATTAGTGTGGAAAGAAACCTTTTCTGTTGTTTGCTTCCTTAAAATTAGTAGTGTTTTACTGCACCAGAAGGAATATGTCTTGAAAATGTCATAACTCCTACATATTTTGAGTTTACATATTGCACTATTTCAAGCAGTGAAAAGTAGTCTTACGTAACTTCAGAAGTACAATAAAAAGACAACATAAATTTTTCCCTTTAAGGGAGAGACAACAAAAACCCTTTATGTATTGTCACTTGCTGGAAGACTTGGGAGAATTAACAAAAAAGAACTCGCACTTTATTCCTTGTCTGATAAAGCAGCAGAGGAAATACTCCTTTGCTTTCCCATTATTAAAGGCTACCATGTTTCTGCCTATTAGAGAAAAACTATTCAGATGTAAAATCAAGTACAAAACCTGTTTCATCTTCCTTAACCATGGTATTAATAGACTCTTGAATGCATTCAGATATCTGCATGCTAAAAGGCTTGTAGTAGAGAAGGGAGTCCCTGCCCTTCAGTTGAGGTAGTGTAAATGACCACAGGAAAGTCCTTAGCTGATTTTAGTGCTTCAACTCTCATTCTGGACAATATTTAAAAATATATGGGTATTTTTTAAATTTCCAGGTGATAAACGGAGCTGAGTTTGATGGCTTGCAACTGAAAAATGACAGTGATTCTCAGCTGAAATATCACTGGTGATATAGAAAATTAATTTGTTCTGCTCGTTTTATATCAGGGAACTTGCCTTGCCTCAGTTCTGCAGCAAACCATCACTGTTACATCTTGTTCTGTGTGAGTCTGGCCTTCCTCCTTTCTGGCTGGAGATGACCTTATCCGTTACCTCTGATATCTGTGATGACTTATTTCCTAGGTACTCACCACCATTGTTATTTGAGGTTTTCTATTTCTTTGTAGGTTTGCACATCCGACCTTTTCTTCTGCCTCCAGCTTCTCCCATTTTAAGTATTCTAGTTTGGAGTTTTCGATCAAAATCATCTGCAGGTTACTAATGATTCACTGTCACATTCATTGTTGCATTATACTTTCCACTATTAAATAACATGATATGGCATCAATGAAACTGAAATCTGACACTATTTCACTATGATCCCTTTCAGCATGGATAGTATTACTTTAAAACTACTTTCAGCAATCTATTGAATTAAGAGAAAAAGATGACCAAACTTATTGTGACCTGCTCAAACTTGTGCCATGTAAACTGCAACCTAGAGTACTTATCTAGCTAAACAAGTCTGACTTCTGTCAATCAGCTGCTCAGCTGAGATACTTGTTTAGCCTATCTGCACCAACAAATCCTATAAAAAATCTTACCTGTGCCCTTCTTTTTTTTTTTTTTGTCACCAGGACATACTCTGTTTACTCCACTGAAGTTATGTCCATGGCATATCACAAGCCTGCATAGTTAATCTGTTATCACAGAATCTACAATGAGGCCAATACAAAATTCTACTAACTCACTCTTTCATTTGCATTTTAAATCCACACAAAGCCTGTTATATTTAATACATGTTTTCCCTAACATCTTAAAGATCAGCACTATGCTGTCTTTTAAAAAAGATTTCTTCCTAGAGTGAACAGCTTCAGTTGTCTCAGCATGTCAGCAGGCAAGCGAAGATTTTGGACTACTGAAAGACAGAGAATGAAGTTTTTGTTCACAGTTTCAGCCACAACCCAATCCACTGTAGGAAAACAGAGTAAGTTCCTAAAAGCACACAGCTTAGGTTGAATACTCCCTCATAGTTCCACTTTCATGTGGTTAAAAGACATCACACTCATACATTTCAAATACGTGTGGTACATCGCTCAAGTCTTTGTAATACAACTTTGTAGTAAACTTACAAGGAGACAGGGTGTGATGTGCATGATGTGTTAAGAGTTTATAATTGCTATAGGAAATGAGGTGATACTCTAAGAGATTGGGTTTTTTTCTTCACTGACACTGCAGATTCAGATGAAAGCTCTGTTTAAGTATCTTGCTGTTGTCTTTTGTAGTGCTGGATATTCAGCTGTCCTAGAGCTTCCAGCTGCTCCATTCTACCCACCGGATACTATTCTTGCCTTTTAGCTATTACCCAACAATATTCACCCTGGTTTCTACACATCCCAGAATGAGCTGTGCCTGCTCCCCTTGCTTGCAGCATCCTCTTCCCATACAGCTCTCTCTGGTGCCACTCAAAGATCACATCCCAGAACTACACCACTTCAGCTGATGCTTTGTGTCAGTGGTATGACCTGTATCAGTGAGAATTTTCGTACCAGCATTATGCCACGTGTTGGTGCAATCACTGGTAAGACAAAGTTGTGCCTCTGCTAGGTCTTGTTTACCAAGAGAGATAAAACTGCATTTTACTAGCAGCCTTTCCAAATATATCTTCCTGTATCATGGCAAAATTTGTCTTTTAGTACAATAAGCATCCCTATGTAAGCATAGCAAACAGAACTAGTCAAAGTGTAGTTTCTGCTGTAACTAGTTTTTTAGGTGCAATCATACTGGCCAGAGTACCAGGTCAGAGCTATGACTTTGATTGCTGTGTTTGCAGAGGACACATTACACGCTACAACAGCTACTATTGGTAATGACTGAAACAAAATTAGGAGTGCTTTCTTGGCATGTTATACCTAGTGGTATATACATGTAGGGCTTTTACGGTACAGCAGCTGTGAATAATGATGTTTGCTGGGGGTGTTTTGTTTGTTTTAATGATAAGCCAGTAAAATTTAAAAATAGGTTGCACCTAAACTGCCTAGTTTCTGTTTCTTGTCTATTAAAAGCACAGCATTGGTGAGTTTAGGTTTCTGTCATTCATGGATAAATTAGATTTTTAAAGAAATCCTGGAATCAATAAAGGATGCATTAGAAAATAATGTTATGTCACTATATTTAAAGCCTCCTTTTCTTCAATTACTTAATTGGTGAGATCCAAAACAATTGCTAAAGGTCTTTTAAAGAAGACTAAAATCTTACATATTTGAGTCAACAAATGTTTGGGTTTTTTTCATACTGTTCACGTTCAAGGAGATTATTACTGTACAGTTTAGCTCTTCTTACAGATAGCAGAGAAAAGAATTAGAGCATTTTGGAACTTCAAAGCACCTCAGTGTTCTGAGGAGGAGAGATTTTTCTTTAGATTTGAGTTCTATTTTCAATACCTTAACTGGCATTTTAATCTTCCTAGAATGGAGACTACTCATTTGTCACCAGATTTCTGTTTCAGACATTTTTCTATAACTTTGTAAGGAAGCTTTGTGAGCTTTAATTGGTAAATAGGAAAGGACAGCAACTTCTGAACTTTTCCCTTTGGGTAGATTGCTCTGCCCTGTGATTCTGGAAACTAATGGTGGTTATGGCAAGCACTCCCAATGAGAGAGAAACACTAGAGACTTCTTGATGCTAAGGCAATGTTGCCAGGGCTCTGAGCACACCAACTGGATCTACAACCTCTTTCTCTACTCCTAGGGGTTTTGCTGTCTGTACTCAAGGCCAGCTTGGACATAGTGCTGCGCTGCAACCTCTAATCAGGGTGCTGTGAAAAAGAAAAAAGGTTGCAAGAAAGAGCTATGAGCTGCCACACCTGGGTCCTCTGCTGTGTTCAAGCTCAGGCCCTTACCTGTGGACCTTGCCTGAGCAATGCCATAGCTGTGCTTGGTCCTTGTCTGAGCCTACTATGCTGTAGCAGTCTTGCACCCTGCTGGTCCTCACCTTGCCTTGCTGACTGAGCTTCTGAGCTGCATCTTGGACCTGCCTGGTCCCTACAGTCTCACCTGGTGGTCAGCAGACTGTCACCAACCCTGGCTGCCACCCCTGGGCATGTCCCCCTTGCCTGGCTGGGGTTCTGCCAGGATGCCCCATGCTCAGTGAGGCCACTGCCCCTGCTACCTCGCTGGCACCCACAGCTCCTGGCTCACCTGCCCTCAGCCCCCAGCAGGGCAGGCAGCCCTTGCTGCTCCCTGACATGATTTGCTCAAGCAGGAGTCCTCATTAAACTGCTTTCTTCCTCAAGGATGACCTAGGTTGAGGAGCTCTGTGTCCTCTGAAAGCAGAGCAAGCTGCCCTGGCAGGGAATCTTGTTGAATTACTTGAGGGAAAATTTAGTCAGCAGCTCTGGATGGTTGAATTTCTCATTTGCAAATCATAATGCTGGAAAGAAACATAAAATATGAACAAGGTTTGTTTTTGCTTGGGGGGTTTTGTGTTTTGTTTTTTTTTTTTTAATTGCCATTTTGATTCCCAGAAAACACTGCCTATCAGATCCCAGGTTTTCCATCAGGAAAACAGAACAAAAAAAAAAAAAAAAGAAATTTTAAATATGACCACAAGTTTTTGTTTAATGGTTGGGTTTCATATACAGGCACACTTACAGCATTTAGGTTAGAAAATTATTTCAGCTTACATCCCCAAAACTAAAAGGAAAACATTCTAAAGCACTTTATAAACATTGCTGAATTGAAGTTTGTAGCTTTCCAGTAAAGCATGAAGTGTTCTTTCCCTGATCCTATAAATAGAAAATGAGGAAAGGCTAGGGTCATTTACTCAAATGATGGATAGCCTTTTATAATTAAGGTATTTGTTTCGGACTTAGTGTCATTTCATGATCATCTAACAAAGCTAAAACTGTGCTCCTGCCTAAACTGTGGCATTTCCCATTCCCTGTTATTGGCCACATTATTCTCATGTCTCTCCTGTTTATCCTCTCCATCACTCGTTTGGCTGCCTGGTGAACTAGCTGATGTTTTCAGCTGAACCAAACCAGGAATTAGCTGTCAGACAGATTTAGGTCCCTGATCTTGCTGTGAGGCTGTGTGAAATCCCATCCTTACAAAAGATGTGTTAAATTCCTGGTTTTGCTACAATCTTCTTGTATGACCTTTATCAAATCCCTAAAGCTCTTTCTGTTTCCAGTTGTGAAATTGAGATAATTATATTCCCCAGCCTTTTGGTATGTGAAGATTAATTTATTAATATGCATGAGCTGTTCATATCCTACAGTGATGAAAGCCATGGAGGTTCACAGATCAACTCTTTTATATGCCTGCATTTTATCCATTCACAGCTACAGAGAGTTCATTCCTG
>NW_009910716.1:36168-38366 GCF_000696875.1 Nestor notabilis
CCAGACACCTTCACAACATCTTAATGATATTAAACTGGAGTTCAAAAGCAACAATAATCTTTAGTCCACTGTCATCTTCATGGTGACTGTATCCTAAGTTCATTCAAAGCATAATAGTGGAAATTGTGATTCCTGCAGGTTCCAAAAGCCATTTGTTGCAAAAAGGCTGTTGTTGCCAATACATGGATGGCTGGCATGTGAATATTCTGCATGTATGCACAGTTCTGAAGTTTGAATGTTTGAAATGTATAATCATTGGTGTATCATCATGATTTAGGTAATAAGCCACTGGTGCTTACGGTACTGGAATGAGCTAGTTGTTTTTAAGCTGGTAATTTTCAGGTTTTGGCTGGTGTGGTAGCAATAGCAAGTTAACTGCAAAATGCATTCTCATGATCTCATCTGCAAAGCTGGATGGGGAGGATGTGAAGACTTAACTGCCTTAACAGTGGTTCCTATGATGGAATGCTAGCCATGACATTGAGGAACAAGCTGTATCGAGACAGGGGCCATGTCTGCTATCCAGCTCTACAGAGCAGTTCACATAGGCTCCATGATTACTTTAAGTGATGCCTTCAATATGCCTGTCAAGGATACTTACATTCAAAGGGGATGAGACAAAGATGTGAGCATTTCCTGTATCTGTGGCCTGGAAAATAGGATGACCAAGCAAGAAAATATTTAAAAAGCTTTAGTACTCACATAAAAGCTAACTACTTAATTCTGTTTCTATTAGGAAGATTCACTAATCACAGTGGCAAGTTTTGTGGCACTCACTGTACTTACCAGAAAGGCAATGGAAGTTTCTATTGCAAGGACTCGTAACAGCTTGGGGTATGGTATAGAAGAAATAATTAGAAGGCCCATTTGACTATATAACAAACTCTAGTTAATGGTTAATGGTTCAACAACCATTAATATCCAGAACACAAAATCTTCTTACCAGAGTTTAAGGAGTAAATATGCTGAGTAGAACAGCTTGCAAAGGTTTACAAGGAGGAGACGCGCAGAAAAGAGACAAAGACATGAAGGCCTTCGACCTAGGAAAAAACTAAAAGTAGTCTATTTTGTAAGGTCACTATGCTGTGATAACACATTAACTTCAGTAAGAGTTAGTAAGAACACAGCTGGCAGTGAATTTTGAACAAAAGATTCTTGAGTGTATTAAGATGCTTTCTGTAACGTGAATTGCCAAGAAGATTCTCCTGTCTTCTGTGTGAGCCGAAACTAACCTATGCTGCAACCTTTGATGAAAAGAAGCATCCTGGTGACAGTAATGGGCATGTTAGCTATTTAACTATGCATTCACTGGAAGAAAAAGGGAAGTTGAAAACATTTAGTCCACTCCCATTAGCACTAGCTGCTGTTGCATCAGCCGTTATATTTCATGATGTCATTTAGAGCACAGCCATCCCTCACTGCTACCAAATTAGAGGCTTTCAAACTTTATGTACATAATTGCAGAGACCTGTGCTATACCACCTGATGGTCATAACTGCAATATTAAAGCTAAAAAGAAAAAAAAAAAAGAATAAAAGAGTGGGTAGGTGTTATGCGTTGTGCATGCTACTGGTCTACGTACCATTGCTGTGCTGGCTTTTCCCAATCATGTCCTTGGTTTGACCCCAGGAAGATTCACTCCATAATCTTCCCAGGCACTGATAATGTCCTGGATCCAACTTTCATCCCTTCTCGTAGATGTGGAGGGGAGTCCTAGGTTTTTTCTGGAATTCTCCAAAATTTTCTGTAATCTCCAAAACCTGCAGACTGCTAGTCTTTCTAGTGTCTGAAAAGTCTTGTGGAAGAGCTGTAGTGCCTGTAATGCTTTGAGCCGCAGAGCCTTCAGCACTCTCTTCTCCTATGTCTCCAGCAGGGGACCTACTTTTAGACGGCAGCTAGACCTACTGGCACGGACCAACTGCTTCAAGGTCTTGCTGTTGCTTTCTTCTCTATTTTACCCGACTTTGAGGCTCTGATATTCTTTTTGAGTTTTAACCTGAATGCATGGAACACTTCCCACAGCTCCCACTGTTTATAAAATTGCTATCCTGTGAAGTTCTTCACGTAAAAGCTGTTCAATTAAACTAGAGTGCAGGTGCACTCTAGAAATTCCCAAAGTTGTAGGATTAGTGGGACAAACTGGGACAATAATCGGGACAAGAATTACTATAATGGTATCAGATCTGAGGCAGCAGTTC
>NW_009910716.1:38397-39889 GCF_000696875.1 Nestor notabilis
ATAGTGATACAGCAGGAGCATCACAGAAATTCATGGCTCAGGAGCAAACCACTCCCTAACCCACTGCCACCACCCGTAACAGCTGAGTACAGATGGAGAAGTTGGCTGTTTTCCATCAATAGTGAGTAACCCATTTTTCTGTGCTGATTGATTTGGCCTGTGCTGTTGCTGTCTTACTCACATTTTTTCATGCTGTTACTGGCAGAAAGGTCTCCTCTACTAACAAGTTTGTCTAGTCTTGGCATTAAGCTTAATATTGAATGACAGTTTAATACTTCCTCTTTGAAGTCTTGACCTTTAGCTTTATGGCAGATAACTCCTAATGTGTATACAGGAAAATATTTTAATCACCTAGCTTTTAAAAATGAGATTGAGCTGAATCATTTAGCACAAAAATGTACAAGGGTTTTTTTTTTTTCCTACTAGGAGTCTCTATACTGAGCTTACCTGTTGCTTGTGAGAAAATGGAAGTTCAGTGCACAGATGATTCCATATTTGCAAGTTGCTGCTACACCTTTTGATGAAATGTTAAGCAGTCAGTGGTGGTGAGTTTATGCTTCATTCAGCTTTCTTAAACCACAGAAAAACAGAAGTAACTTGCTTTCCTTTTTGGAATAACCTTCTATTAACTGAAAGTCTTCACTGAATAAGCTACGCAAAAAAAATTTAGTTTAGTAAAAGAGGGGTACCCTGAACCAAACTAGGACTGAATGAAGTATCTAACAGGCTGCATTATGTGTTTCTTTTCACGACTTTAAATCACACTTCATTATACTTCCTAACAATTTATGAGATTAATCAGCGCTGACTTTGAAAGATTTCCTGCTCCTGTATTTTCATTATTAGTTCTAATTTCCTTAAATAGTAGGAAGATTTTAAAATCTATAGAAATCTTTTCTTCCCACTCTTCCAGATTTTCCTAAATCTTAAAATATAAAGCATTCAAAGTACGAGGGAGACTTTAGACTGCACAAACAGCTATTTTCTGATATATTTCCTAGTAAGTAAAATCCTGCTGATATTATACTAACACTGTGAGAAGAAAAAAAATCACAGCAGTTTCACCTAACTTTATTATTTTTTTTTATCGTTTCTTGTACAATGGGAAGCAGTAGATAAGTTTAATAATTCTTATTTTCGTCTTGAGTATGAGTTTAAATCACTCGGTTCTTTCTGGTAAGGCAAGGGGGACATTTCTCAGTGAGCAGCCCCTCGCAGTGGTGTGAGCTGAGGTAGCGTCAGCACCGAGGTGACATGGTGCGCCTCTGCCACCCTCCCTTGAACGTGCCACTCAGGTCAAATGGCGACTTAACCGCTTTGCGGGACCGATGAAAGCAAATGCTTTTTTCAAGTCCTCAAATTTAAACACAAGTAACTTTGCAGCAGCAGTGCTCTCGGCAGTAACACTTGAGAGCTGTGCTCCAGAGATGCCTGTGTGCTTATGTTACCGGCCTAACAGGTGCTTCCCGGCATCCCGGGATGTGGCTTCCCT
>NW_009910717.1:0-679 GCF_000696875.1 Nestor notabilis
ACCCGAGCGGTGTGAAGCCCCACCGGCACGGCCTTCACAGCGCGCTGAAATCTTGGGGTGCCGTTTCAGAAACGTTCCCCTCTCACCGCTTCCCCAGGGGAGCAACTGTTGTGTGTGATAGGAGAACCCAGCTGGAGGCGGGAGCCTGGCTTGTGTTGCTGCAGCGTGTGCGTGCTGCCCGCTGTGCCCAGCGTAGGGAACCCCGGCCTCTCTTGGGTGTTTCAGGAGTTTCTCTGCTCACCTCAAGCCCTCTCCGCTTGCTGCCCCTTGCTTTCCCAGCCAGTGTGGGAGGATGATGGCAGAGATGGCAGAGGGGTCAGGCCACCAGCCAGCATTGGGGACTGGGAGATGGGAGCAAGCAGGCTGAGTAAAGTAATGGTGAGAAACTGGGGTGAGGGACTGCGAGGGGAAGGGGAGGTGCGGCCTGACTTGCCTTTTCACCCATCCACCTTGGCGACAGTCCCACAGGTTCTGTTTAATCACAGAAGCTCAGATTGGAAGGGACCTCAAAGATCATCCAGTTCCAAGCCCCCTGCCATGGGCAGGGACACCTTCCACTAGACCAGGTTGCTCAGAGCCCCATACAGCCTGCCCTTCCACACTGCCTGGGATGGGGCAGCCACAGCTTCTCTGGGCACCCTGTGCCAATGACACCACCCTCAAAGTAAAGAATTTATTG
>NW_009910717.1:736-53835 GCF_000696875.1 Nestor notabilis
CCCCTTTGGGTACTGGAAGGCTGCCCTGAGGTCTCCCCGGAGCCTTCTTTTCTCCAGGCTGAACAACCCTAGCTCTCTCAGTCTTTCTTCATCACCCCTTTCCTCAAGCCCTTCCCCTCAGGCTTGAGCACATATCTTTGCATATGCTGCCCACTGGAAACTGTCTTGCCCAGCTCAGTGACCACAGTAAATGCAAGCAGCTGCTTTGGCTCCAAAACAGAGTTTCTTCCTCAGCAAGCAAGAGTTGGCAAAACTGGGTCAGAAGCTGTATGTGAGCGATGGTGTAGCTGTCTGCAAGGAGCTCCCATCCCAGGCGGATTGTAAATATTTTGAAACATTCAGACATTGGATTATTTTGCCAGTAACAGAAAGGAAAGGATGCATTCACCTTTTCTATACTTTGTGAATGGAAGGTTACTGTAAATGCCCACTTTTTTCTTGTGCCAAAGCTTATGTATTATAATGAAAGTATTTATTTCCATGCGTTTACCCCAACATATTGCAGCACACTTATTGTCATATAGTTATCTGTAGTTTTGTCGTCTGTCACTTTGACAACCTGAGGCCTCCCCTTAATTCCCATCTCCTTGGCAGAGTTAAGAATGCTGCTTTCAATTCCCTCCTCTCCACCCCTGACATGTACAGACACTGAAGGGCCAGAGACAGCTGGCTGTTCTAGGTGTATGTAGAGAAACAAATACACAAATTTGCAGAAGCAAAACGTTGATCTCTAATTTCTGTGTTACCATGGGTAGAAGTTGACCGAGTTGCCGCAGCTTAGTAATTACCCTGGTTATCTGAGCCACATGCATGTTCCTAATTTGTGCCCTCGTGAAAATAAATAGACTAGCTTACATACTTCATTTTGGAAGCAGATTAGTTCAGACACTGCACACTGTCAGTTACTGTAGCTCCAGGAATGAATGGTGATCTGTTAAATCATGGGAACTTGATTTCATGGCTCTGTTCATCAGCCATTTTTCATCTCACCTCTATCTAAATGAACTCCTCCCTATCTTAGAATAGATGCTAAAACTGCACAGTCACAAAACCTCTATGGAAACCCCCAAACCTTCCCCTGTCCACATCATTAGCAAACTACACTCTCCAGATATTTCAAGAGCCTGAAAAAACTTCCCTTGCCTCAGCTGTAACTTCTGCTCACAGACCTGACACGCCTGACACACCTGAGCAGAGGTGTAAAGCACGAAACAACAAAACAGTACTTACTTATTATGTCCACTTTTTATATAGCACAGCAAAAGAGTGAAAGCCTACTAATCACTGAAATAACGATCTTATACATCTTCAGAGTGCCAGCAGCACCGACTGCCCATGGCCCCAGTTCTTCAGTTCCATTCAGCTGATGAAATAGACGGGTAAAATGCAGGGAGCACACTCTGAGATTCAGCACAGGAATCTGCCCTTCTCCAAGCTCCTTGGCACCAGGCCTAGTTCCCCAAAAAAGGGCAAAGGGGGCATTCCTTGTGTGCATTGTAATCCCTACAATTAGGGTGCTGTGCTCATTTTTTAGGCAAATGGCATTAGTTTGGAGAGAGGCTCCATGCGTATTTGCCTGTCTCATAAAATGTCTGTGAGACTGAGTATGTTCAGCCCCCTTGGGCTGCTTTCATCCTTTTCCTGCCTGTATAGATTAGTCTCCATTTAGATGAGCCTCCTAAATATATTTCCTAAGAAAATTAAGCCAGTTAGATGACAAAATCCTTGCTCTAAAATAGTTTAGGTCTTTAAAAATAAAAAAATAATCACCAGGGAAATCTCACATTTCTGCTCTTACACAATCTTCAAAACATTATTCCTGGTTTTCCTCACCTTTACTGTTAGTAGTATTACTGAATCAAACCTTAAAGGCTACATTCTGCTAAAACTGGCCTGCAGTGTTTCACGTATTTGAGTTTATATTATAAACTTAACTGAACGCGTAAGGAATCTAGTAAGACAAGTCTAATACCAAAGAATTTGTTTCTAATGTTGAAAAAACAAATAAATAGCTCATCGTTAGCTAACATGGACTGGTTAACCAAGCCTTCTCTCTAGTCTAGCACGTGTCTCTTCCCACAATTTAACTATTTCAGGATTGTCCTAGAATTGGAAATCAGGTTTGAGCTTAAAAACCGAGGCAAAAGTAACAAACCTAAATTTATAGCAGGGAAAGATTGTGAACAGTAGTTATTGTGGCTAGGTTTAATTAATAGCAAACACACATTTTTAACCACATAAATCCTTTTCCCATTCTAAGCAATCTAGAAATTGCAATTGAAGCATTAGTCCCTGTGAGAGAGCTGACTTACTGTACAATTGCAGAATTCCTGACTGTAATTAGAGCAGTTGGAGCTGTGTAGCCTCAAGCTCACAAAATTTTTATTCTGCTATCCACAGGAAAAAAAAAAAAAAAAGAAAAAAAATAGAAAAAGGGAAATGAGAATTTCAGTCCTTGCTTGACCATTTCCTTGAGACCCTGAGCACCCCTTATTCAGAAAGTTGTTTTGGGATTTGGCCCTATAGGTCCTATCGTTTTTATTAAGAACCTGAAATAACTGAGCAAATGATACCAATTTTAGAGGAACGTGTCCAAATAACAAATAAAAGCCATGAGTAGGTTTGAACAAGCATCACAAGACTAACACAATATTATCAAATACCCCTGAAGAGGCTGAATTTGCTTCAGAAAGGCACCGTGACTTGATGAGCGGGGCACTCAAGGGGGAACAAAGATACTGTGCTTGGATCTGCCCATAGTCACATAGCAAATCATGGACAAGTTTCTTGTTCAACTTATTTTTCTTACTCATCTGGTGTCATGCTGAGGAACCTCCTTTGTGACTCAGTGCCAAACTGCACTTGTGCAGCATCTAGAAGAGAGCAAAGACAGTTCCTGCCCTGGGCAGCCTCAGTTTTTTAGAACAGCAACTTTAATTTTCTGTACTGTTTTAGAGACTTACTTGTAAAAGTCTGTGATACCAGTTGAGGTTTCCAAGAAAAGACCCAAAAAGGATACCAATCATCCAAAAACATTACAAAGAAGCCATCTGAAAGAGCATGTGGTTACAGATACAGGTTTATGTAAATTTGTGTGAGACAGTTCATATTATTTCTGAGTTATCAGGTAATTACCTCCTGTATATGTAGAAATACTGAAGTTTGCCCTTTGTCTTGTCTCTCAACCTGTTCTATTTTGAAAGATATATCCCTTTGGAGATTTTATCTTTTGTCTCCCAAAACTTCCTGAAGTCAGTGAAGAGTTAGGAGGGCATTTGGCCCTAAGACACCCAGAAAAAGAAATTAGGAGTGTGATGGAGAAAGTGGAGGCTCTTTCCGAGCCTCTGCATGGAAAATGCTGTTTAGCTTGACTGTTCACTCCTGCCTTCAAATTGTGGTGTGGTCTGGAATGGGGCTAGGTGGAGAGAGGCACGGTGCAGCACGGAGATGAGCGGGTGTGTGATGCAGCATCAGCCCAACGCTGACGCTCAGGAGTCACAGGGCAGATCGAACACTGTCATGCCAAGTACAAATATTATGGGAAGAGAGGGTCTTTTTGCCTTAGACAGCATTTCAAAGCACACATACAGGGCAGGGAACGTGATGTACATGAAGAGAGATGGGGAAATAGCTTAAAACCAGGATGGGAATAGAGTAAGAGGAATTTCTGTGGACGATACAGCCATTAGGAAATTAAAATCAGGTTATTTTAAATGTGGGTAAAAGTGGACATGGCAGATGTCAGCACAACCTAGACTGAAGCTGATATGTCTCTATAATATGCTGACACAGTCTTTAATGTGAGAACCATAGAACTTTGGGGATTTTTTTAAAAAGTTTGAGTATTGATTACATGCTTAATCTTCCTCTTTTTTCCCACAACAGTTTGCTTTTGGGGAAAGTCTGTTGCTTTTCCCTACCATTTTTTTCTGTATATTTTTGACAAGTAGACTTCTGTTTCCTCTCTTTTCTACTAATCCTCTTATGTGAACTATTATTTCAGGATTAGAAACCCCAGGCCTAGTCTACAAGTAAACTGACATTAATGAGAGGATATTTGACTGGACAGACCCAGAGGCCTGGCGCTTGTGTTCTTGGACTTAGCTGCATTGAGAACCCGCCTAGGCAAGATGCTAATGTAAGATGCTTCCCAAAATCAAAACAGTTGCATAGGTCATACTCATCTGAGAACAGTGTCAGAGAAGACAACACCATTGTCCAGGGAAAATATAAAATTAGTCTTCAAGCCCATGTCACATGGTATTACTGAAGAGAGCCTTTGGGAAGTCTTGACCAGCTTACAAACAAAATTTGAATTAAAACATTAGCTAATTTATGTAAATGTACCTTCGTTGTACTGAGCTGGGTAAACCCAGCTACAGCCATTCCTCACTATGAGGTTTTTGCGCTTTGTTTGCCATGCCAAGGAGAGCCTGAGGTTGTCAAAGTAGTATTTCAGAGAAGCGACTCATTGCCTTCCAGATGCTGGTACCAGTAAAACCCCTTTTACCTCCTTCTCTGATAAAAGTAAGTTGTACTATGCTTAGAATTACCCACTCTTTCAGCATTTTCATGAAAGAGAAGAAGAGCTCTTGGGCAGCTCAGCCCAGTAGAACTAGCAGAAAGGGAAACTTAATGAGCCTTCTGCATAAATAACTTTCAGAGAACTGAAAACAGTTCATTTAGAAGTGGAGTGAAACCATAGCAGAGCACTTGACTTTGGCATGACACTTTTCCAGTTAATGGGGTACAGACAGGGCAGGTTTTTGTAACGCCAAGCAGGACTGACAAGGAGATGGCAGAGGCAATGCTCCATGCATGGTATAGTGCAGCAATTTAGAAAACAGACAGTTCTCTCTCTGTAAAGTATGGACATGGCATGTTCCCAATTTTCCTTACACCACACACAACACCGTGTAGCTCCGCCGTTGCAATCAGCCTGCTTCTCCCAGCTCTCTGGGTACTGCACCATACCCAGCTCTCCTCCCAGCATGCATGGATGGTGCTGCAAGGAATGGCAGCGAGGAGTGCCTGCTGCCTTTGAAACACTGGCTTTCATGTGGGTCTTCAGCTACTAACTGCTGAAGTTGCTCTTGAAGTAAGTTAGTCCCTGCAGTAACCAAATGCCCTTAGAAAACAATTCTCAACTGAGCTATGTCTGTGCTGAATACTGAATACCAGGGTTTCTATTTCAAGAAGGCTATTTCTATTTTCATGTATATAATATGGCCAAGCTATAATCAGAAGAATTGTATCTACTTACAATCCTCTCTATAAATATTTAACACGTATGAGATAAGCTTTATTAACAATGTCCACAACTATCTTTTAGCTCACAGACTGAGTTAAACTTCTACCACTTTTAAATAGATTTTTTTTCAGTATAGTCTTTCACTGAAATTTAGAAAGTTTCCATGGCCAGGGAGTAGTGGTATCTCAAGGTTTCATTTTCAAGTTTCGGCATGGATAAGTAATAGCATAGATTTTGTAGAATTTCATAGTTATGTAATTCGCAATTCACAGTTGCATCACATGATGCACCATTCAAGTTAATCCTGATTGATAGCAACATAAATGAAAACAGGGTTTGGTTCTGTATTTAAATCAAAATTAATACACTGCAGATAAAGACAAATACATATATACTGGCAAAAAAAAAAAAAAGAAAAAGAAAAGTAGCAGGCTTGGTGCTGCTGCTGTTTCCATTGAGTTATATTTGTGATTGCCTTAGCTGAACAACACCTCAAAGCACAAAAAGATTTACATGCATGTGAAAGCTCACTGATATTACACTTGTGTTTGTTAATTCTCTAGGAAAAATAAGACCCTTTGACATACCGTATCGTCTCTAGAATTCTCTGTAAACTGAACAGGGACCTGGACAGCTGCATACTGTTAAATTACTACATGTGTTCCCAAAGGCCTTCCTTTTAGTCTTTCCCACCCCAAACGTAGACCTCATGGACCTGAAATCCCTGAGTTATATTAATTTGAGACTCGTACCCCTGAAGGATAGAATTTTAATGGATGCTATTGTGAGGAGAACATATGAAGAAGGCAGATGAAGTCTGAAGACTGACATACACAAAGCCTTATGTATAATTCAGAGCTAGGTTACAAGTGTGAGGAGGTAAATAATGAGGTAACTTACCTTAAGGAATTCTTTCTAGGCATATTTGAATTGACATCATCTACAATAAACTTTTCTGGCCACCATCATGTCATGAGACGATCAGTGGTTCAAGGGTGGCTTCCCCATCACCCGTCCTTCTGAAGCCAGCAAAGGCTTCTTAACTCTCCCTTCCTATATTAAAGAAGCTTTACACCCTGATATCAATGAGTGACTTTCTGCTAGCATACCTTGAGATCAATCCTGCTGCTCTTTTCCAGAAGATATGGGTTAGCTATGTATGGCAAAGGAAGAGAGGTCTTCCAGAGATGTCCAGTGGTACTAATCCAGGAGAACTTGGGCTGAGATGAAGTACGCAGTTGGTTCACCACAGTGTCACAGGACAGAT
Organism: Nestor notabilis; assembly: GCF_000696875.1. Taxonomy (NCBI): domain Eukaryota; kingdom Metazoa; phylum Chordata; class Aves; order Psittaciformes; family Psittacidae; genus Nestor; species Nestor notabilis. The sequence goes on from NW_009910717.1 coordinate 7,255, forward strand.
GCAGTCACACAGACAAGACGGTACTGCTTCTGTCTTTAGAAATGGTTGCAGTCACCTTCCTCACCCTGCTCCTGTAAGCAAAACATAAATAGAATAAAGAAATCCTCTCCTTGAATTAACAAGGAAGGGATTGGATAAACTGGCCACTGAAGAGGGGTAGAGGAAATATGGATTATGTGAAGAACACCACCAGCCTGATCCAAAGCCTGCTGATATTAATGAAAGGTTTTCTACTGGCTCTGACTGATTATTCCTAATCTTTCACATCACTTGCAAACATGGGTAATAATGACAGGGTGTTTTACACAACCTTTCTTCTCTCATTTCCTCCCCTCTTTCTCTTGAACGTGAGGTTAATTACATCTTAATCCTACCTCTAGCCACTTGTACTGGTGCTACATGAATCTTCACGGGAACCTGCTGTTTGATGACTGCTAAAGGACAACATGAAGGTAGAAAGTCTGACACATGCTTTAAACACACTGTACCTGACATGAGGCAGTTGATGAACCTTTGGAACCTTTTTATTTCTCTGTCTTCTCCTGGCTTGCCAGCTTTCCTCACTCTGCAATCTCAGTCTAGGGGAGGGATATAAATCATGACATAATTAAAAAGAAACACTCCCTTTTCTTCAGGTGAGTCATCTGCAGGTATCCAGAAAATGTACAGTGCGAAAATTACCTCCGGTTCAGAGCATTCGGAATACAAGGTAGCTCCTGAGAGTTGCTTTGGAAAAATAAATATGGAACACCTCTAATTTATAAAGACGACTCACTTCCTAGTATTCACAGGTCGCAGACTAGAATAACCAGATTACAAAGCTTCCTGTGGATTTGCTACACGAGGTGGTGCGCTGCCACGTTGCTTCAAGGACAGCCCAGAAAGCAAACTGATGCTTGGTTCCTCCCCTGCCCCATGGCAGGGGCTCTCTCCACAGCAGCTGATGTTTGGCCCAACTCTCTTTTCCAGCAGAGCAGGCTGCCAGCCAGAGCCCCACCTTTTCTCCACCTTCTCTCTCAACACAGACTCCTGACAAGGAAGGAGAACAATAGTCCTGCAGAGACCCGTCTTTTCTCCTAATGCAAGTTATCTATCACAGAAAGGCCTTACTAATCGTAAAGGGTCTAGAATACAGACAACAATCTCTTTAGGAAATAGGCACGTGTCCATAGAGATTTAAAAGAATACATTGGTTTGTTTAATTTTTATACCTATTCATAATATGTTGAAATATTAAAATAACCCACAGATGTACATACAGTTTTTTCTTTTACTGGACTATAACAAATTAAGGTGTAAATCCTCAAAAAATGCATTAGATTAATGCCTGTGATAACTATGGAAGTGCTTTTACAGCACTGGCTGGTGTTTTAAACCTAAGTTTCACAAAAGCCCACATTAGTGACCACTTGTCCTGGGTTCAGCTACAGCAGTCATTTTTACTCCGTCTTAGTAGCTGGTGCAGTGCTGTGGTTTTGACTTTCAGTCTCGGAACAGTGCTGATAACACCGATGTTTTTAGTTGTTGCTAAGTAATGTTTACTCTGACCAAGGACTTTCTCAGTCTCATGCTCTGCCAGGGAGGAGGGGAAGCCAGGAGGAAGCAGAGGCAGGACACCTGACCCAAACTGGCCAAAGGGGTATTCCATACCACAGCACGTCATGCCCAGTATAGAAACTGGGGGGAGTTACCCGGAAGGGACAGATCGCTGCTCGGGTCGGGCTGGAAACTGGGGGGAGTTACCCAGAAGGCCCTGATCACTGCTCGGGGCAGGCTGGGTATCGGTCGGCAGGTGCTGAGCGGTTGTGTCCTCTCCCCTTGTTATTCCTCTTACCATTATGATTGGTAGCAGTAGTGGTTTGTATTATACCTTAGTTACTGGAGTGCTGTTATCTCAACCCATGGGAGTTACATTCCTCTGATTCTCCTCCCCATCCCTCCGGGAGCGGGGGGAGGAAGAAGTGGGGGGGAGTGAGCGAGCGGCTGCATGGTTGCGGGTTGCTGGCTGGGCTTGAACCATGACACCACTACTGAACCAAAACATGGAAATCTCTGCAAACTTTCACTCAAAATGTATTTTGAAACCTGTCTACAGCTTCCAAGAGAAAATGAAAGGTCAGAGAGTGACATTTCACTTGTCCATGTGTAGTTTGCATTTGGTACACCATAACACCCCCGTGGATATGAAGCAAGGACCCGCTTGAGTCAGACCTGGTAGGTGCACACAAGAGTAACGAGCTGTGTGTCTTGCAGCAACCACTGTGGCCTGAGTCATTGCTTCTGTGGAGGTTTCTTAGGGTGCTCAGTGCTTCTTGCACATGTAGAAGATAACCTCAAGTCCTGCCCTGATGAGGGAGCATGGTCAGCTCCCGCCTGCAAATGTTTGTGCACGCTGCAAACAGAAGGTGTCTATGCCTTTCCCCACCACAGCCTTGACTCACTGCTACCAAAACCCTTCTCTATCGGGTTGCCCAATCCCAGCTGAACCATTGCCAAGCTCACAGATTACCTTAAACAACAGGTAGGCCTCCAGAGCACGGTCACCGCAGCACAGGTATAACCTTCCCCTTCTGTGAGATCTTAATGTCAAACCATAGGGGAATATTTGCGCAACTGGAGGCGTGGTGTTTTTAACCCTTCAGGAAAGAATGGTATTTGCAAGTGTCACTGCAAATCCGCAATACCTTGTTACCATGTTTTCAGTTTTAATGTGGATCCTTAGGAAATTATAAAATACTGTTCATTTATACATTACAATTGCATTTCCAAACTGCTGTCTAATACAGGTCTTGAAAATTACATTTGTTACTCTACTGCTTTTTGAATGCCTCATTCCCTCCTGATGAATAAAGACTAAGCATGGCTAAACATAGAATTTTTGGATGGATGTAACATAGATTGCAAAATACATGCATTTATCCATACATGTATAATTTCACAATTCTAGAGGTTTGTTTTCTTTCGGGTGTTTGGGTTTTTTTTGCTGACTTACTTGGAAGCTCCAGATGCCTGGGGCTTCTCCTGAGACCTGACCTGGAGTGGCTCATCCAGCTCCGGGCCCCTCAGCACAGCCACTGACCTGTTGGAGTGGGTCCAGAGAAAGGCCACAAAGATGATCAGAGGGATGGAACACCTCTCCTGTGAAGACAGGCTGGGAGACCTGGGGTTGTTCAGCCTAGAAAAGGCTCTGGGGAGACGTTATTGCAGCCTTTCAATGCTTAAAGGGGGCTTATAAGAAAGATGGGGACAAAACTTTTACCAGCATCTGTAGTGGTAACATGAGGGGTAGCAGTTTTAAACTGCAAGGGGGTAAATTTAGATTGGACATAAGGAAGAAATTCTTCACTATGAGGGTGGTAAGGCACTGACACAGGTTGCCCAGAGAAGCTGTGGATGCGCCATCCCTGGCATGGTTCAAAGCCAGGCTGGGTGGGGCTTTGAGCAACCTGGTCTAGTGGAAGGTGTCCCTGCCAGTGGCTGGGGGTTGGAACTAGATGATCGTTAAAGGCCCTTTCCAACCCAAACCGCTCTGTGATTCTTGAGTGCCCAAGTGAGGATTTGGATCCATGTTTGTACACTCAAGTTAGAGTATCTGTTTCATCGTTGGCAAACAGCATGTTTGAGGTCAACTCATAACTGAACCCCATGATTCAGAACACATTCCTAAATGAAGGTTTTCCAAGGGAATCAGAATAGAATACAGCAGCTGAGCCAACAAAATAGATAGGAATTTGTCCCTTGTTTAAATGTTATCACGGAAGTTCGAAGTTAAATCAGTAGTTCTGCAGTGATCAGAAAACAGCCTGTGGAAAACTCAGAGAAGGAAATTTTGATGAGCATGGTTTCTTGAACAGTCTTGTGACAATCTGCAACAAGAAAATGGCCAATAAAGGTCTTAATAACATTTCAGTTATTGGATTAATGCTTGGAAAAGACTAATGATTGAGAAAGGGAAGAGAGAAATCAGCAGTAAAACAAATCCAAACCAGAACAACAAAAATTCCCCAAGGTCTTATTGCAAAATGAGGCTTTAAAACATTTTCATCCAGCAGCTTTCCACTGGGAGGCCTCTGGCAAAGATCCCTGGGGACATGGGGCTAATAGTTCCCCAGTGCAGCTCTGGGAGGAGGGGTCAACTCCTTTCCCAAGGTGGTGAAGTGAGCAGGGTGTCACTACCTCCTGGAAAAGAGAACAGACTGGCTTTATTCTCATTATGATACCTGAGTTTGTAATCCCCAGCTATGCTCTAAGCAAAGCCAAACAGCTTTTTACTTCAAATGAGAACAAGCTGCGTGGGCATGAAGAGGATGCTCTGGGGAGGCGGACGATGAAAGATCCTGCTAACACCATCATAAAAGTGAAGCTGCAGCAGGGAGCTGAAAGGATGCCCTGTGTAGATTTATTATCAGAGCTTCCAGTTTTGATGAGAGAGAGGTGCAAAAACAAGCAAAAGGATTTAGCATTCCTGAGCTCATGACTGCTTTGATGAGCTGAAGTGGCCAGGTTGAACCCACCAGCGGCCAGAGGTGTCACTTGTCACATCAGTGGGACAAGGATTTCAGCCGCTTGTGAAGGACTTGTGTTTTTGTCTCGTATGACCAGGCACTCTATGTTAAAAGAACATAAAGGGAAAACACCTAGACAGCAGAATGATCTTAATTCAGTCCCTTTGAGTCCTGAATGTGATGGCTGGGTGCAAAATTTAAAGAACAACCTCCTGCCCAGACACCTCTGAACCCCAGCAGGGAGGGAAGCCCCACCAGAGGTCTCTTTTGCCATCCAGTGGGGCAAGGGCAAACAGAAAGCCAAACAGACATGCCCTAAATATGTATTTTGTACATTGTGTTACTATGCTTGAGAGACACTGCTGAGAAAAAGACTTTACAAACTGGGCAAAAGTTTGCTGCTGTAATGATGATATTTATAGTTTTGTAACTTATTTGTAGCTTTGTGAAATTTATCTGGGTAAACGGCTGTCTAAGGCAATAGCTAATGTGCAGCTATGAGTGCAAGGCTAGTGGTTATGCTTAGCTAGCTTGGGGTGGGGGGTGAGGAGAGAGAGGCATGAGATTTTTTCCTGCAGTCTGTATAAGCATAGGAGGCAGAAAAATAACAATTTCCTTGTGTCCTTAAAGATTCCATGTCCAGCTCCCCATTCAGTGTAGTTCAGTTCAGCTCAGCTGGTGGCCGTGGGTCGTTCTCAGCATTAAAGCACTAAAGAAGTTCCGCAGCCACAGCGTCCTGCGGGTGGCTGTGCCAGGTTGGGAGCAGCCAGCTGAGAGGAGAGGGGCTCTCGGCAGAGCTGACAGGGCCCATGGAGATGGAGCAGCCAGAGGCGCAGCTGGAGGAGAGCTGAGCAGCCAACAGAGCATCACCTTACACAGCAGTCTATTGCCCAGCAAATTTTACCTTTCACTTACAGCAGATGATGGGAAAAGATCCAGCCTAGAAATTACTTCCTCAGAGGAAAAAAACTATGAACTGTTATAGTCAAAGAACAACTATAACAGTCAGTTACTATCACTGTTATCTACCTGATCATATTTTTGCTCTCTCTTAGAAAAAAACTCAAAACTTTGTTAGCCGATTCATGTTTGCCAATAGGAAGAATTAGCTGGTTCAGTATAATTTTCCCAGTTGTCCAGGTGTGGCCTCAAGTCACCACTTTGTGAGCAGCTCCCTTTAGTTTGAACCCAATCCTTGCTGCTGCCAGTCACATCCTAGCAGGAGGGTTACCTCTGAACAACAAGAGCAGTGTTCCAATGGAATGACTGTACTCTTCCTTTTCCAGAGGATCCCTGCTACCACTGGTATGTAGGATGGAGGATATGTAGTCTGAGGATATACTAAGGCTTTGTAGTCTATCTTGTTAGTTAGAAAAGGAGGCAAACAAGGAGATTCTAGGAAGAAAAAAGGACAATATATTGAAATAAATAAATACTATCCCAGACTCCAACAGACTTCTTGCCTCTGAGGAATTACGAATAATGCTGGGTACATGGGATGAAGCTTAATTTAGACTGCAGTTTCATAGTCACTTCAAGCTAATCTAAATTGGCACAGTTTATGGAAGAAGCAGTGTGGCCTGCCTGTCTGTCCACAGGAAAGCTATTCCCTCTTTTTTCCTCCCCCTTCACATGCAGAGCAGCTTTATTCATCTCTGTGTGGCATGCAGAGGGGCAGGTGGTTTGCCCAGAAGACCAACACTGCTGCTCCCAAGCACACTTACAGTTCCCAAGCATGCTTACAGCCTCCCCATGCCCCCTTCCAAGTTACAGCCATCCTAATAACAACAGAGAAATACCCCATAAACAGCTGAGTAGAGTTTTGCTGTCCCAAATACGTGTCCTGGTTTGGGGTGAGGATGGAGGGTGGTGAAGTGACATCTTCAAGCAGTGAGGACAGTACAGCAACATTGCCCAAGTACTGTGAAACAGGGGAGCAGTTGAGACTGTTGGACTTGAACCCCCCTGGAGTCAGCAGTCATTCCAGCTTTTGCTAGCGTTAAGTTTTATGTTACTGCTGTGTAACATATTAACCTCTAGAGGTCACAACCCATCAGCACTGATCCACTGGTGACTTGTCCAAATGCAGGCAGGCAAAATGCTATCTGTCGTAGCCATGGAGAAAAAGGTACTTTTTTCATATAGATTATAAAGTTGCTTGGCCCATTAAGATCTCTACACCCCTCCAGCCCTGTGTTTATCTTTGGGTCCTATAGTGGAACATTGGCCTCAGTTAATGCTTTGGAGTTGTTGATCCTCAACAGGGAGCCCAAGCTGAACTTGGCAAACACAGGCAAAGTACGTGCCCATGTGTGTACACCTGATTCTACTTTTCGTGAAGTTTATATGCATTTTCATGAGTGCAACTTCAATCTCACAGCTGAACATCTATGCTTGTTTTAAGGTAATTGCACAAGACAAAATATGTCTGAAATACAGCAGCCTTATTTAGGATACTTAAAAGCAAATTACAAATAAAGGAGTGGTGAACAAAAAGTCCCCTAGGATCATTTCTGAGGTCACATGCTCATTTTGCAGGAGGCTTTCTCCTGCTCTAGAAGAGTTGAACAACTCTAAGTGTAACTTGGGTTCAAATTTTACTGACATCTGTTCTTCACTGCCAGAGATATGCAAAGGGTTCTCATATAAACAAGCACTGTTTGCAGAGATCTTCTCAGTAGTGGCACTCTACCGTTAAACATTAACTCCTAGGAATGCGTATGTTGTGCAACCTGTTTATGCGCTATTTGGTTCTGTTAGCAATTTGTAAGGACACTTTTGGTAGTTTAGGATCAAAGTGTAGGCTTGGCAGAAAGTTTCCTACACAAAATATAGGGATACACACATTAAAGAGTGAATGCTCTTTCATTTTTAAGATTTTTATTATTTATTTTTCTTTGTGTTTAGTCAAGGTGCCCTGAAGTTTGTGTTACAACCACTGAATTATTAGAAAGAGAGCAAAAAAGACATTGACAATTGGTCCCATCCGGTATATTTGCATTCTGCCAGTGGAGAACAGACCACAGCTGACAAAAGCAATCTGGCAAAAAAGGCCAGGGAAATAACCTAATGATTTGGGATCATTTCTGGGAGCATAAACAAGCAAGTGTACTATTTTTAAGTCAAAGTTCCTGTCGAGAGCACCATAGGCGAGAGGTCTCTGCTCCACCTGTTGGTGGAGGGTAAGGAGGAAAATTCTCCACAGAGAACTAGAGGGTGTTCCATGTTTGCTGATGTCTCCTGGGGACAGTGCAGCAGTAGTTAGCTGTATGCTGAGTTTTCTGTTTCAGGAGATGATGAAGTGAATCAGAAACTCACAAAGAGACTCAAGCAGGAAAAGAAAGAGGAGTTACCTTCTTGCCAGCAAGCAACCCTGCCTAGCCTACAGTTACAACTTGAGAGGGATGCTTGAACAAATGTACCTCATTGTCCAAACCACACACAGACTTTGGGTGGTGTTTTTTGGGATGGGAATGATTTTGTGGTTTAGTCAAGGTCTGTTACTTTGGAGTGTTTTCATAGAATCACAGAATGGTTTGGATTGGAAGGGACCTTTAAAGGTCATCTAGTCCAATCCCCCCTGCCACGGGCAGGGAAACCTTTCACTGGACCAGCTTGCTCAAGGCTCTGCAACCTGACCTTGAACACTGTCCATAGAGCATCTACCACCTCTCTGGGCAACATGTTCCAGTGTTTCACCACCCTTATTGTAAAGGTTGTGAAACAAGCCCACCAGACTGTCAGCAGGCTATCACATCCTCTAGCAACTGTGAGGTCTGACTGCTTGTTTACGTTACAGTATGTTCTGCTTTTTGCTTGCCCCATGTTGATAATCACTAAGAAAAACTTCCAATTTGCAGAGTCTTTGGCTGTTTTTCGGTGTTATCCCATGTTGATCTGCTCAGTACCTAGAGGCTTCCAGGAAAAGAAGCTGGTAGAGCTATCTGTCAAGAAGTATTACATCTGGTATCATTACTTCCTGGTGAAAGGTTTAGGTTGATGATTTGCTGGGCAATAGGGATACACCTAGATCGTGCCTGTGGGAAAGTAAATCAGTGACCATGAGAAAAAACACGCACACAGTGCGTAAATGACAACACATGTTAAAACACTCGTGTAAGGAGATTCAGACTGACCCTATCAGACAGAGGTATCTAGAATATGCACTTAGAGCAAGTATCACATTCACTGAAGCACAACAGACAGAGCAGAAAGTTCAATGTGGTGTCCCAGAGTCAGAGCTGGCCTGTATTTTTAGCCCCTATAGCCTCAGAGTGTTCCTGAACAATGGTGCTGTTTCCGTACCTTTTTGGGATCCTGATTCTTGTTGGGGACTGTTTTCAAAATGCCCATAAGTAGCGAGAAATTGCCTACCTACATCTGAAGTCAGGAAAAATTCCTCTGGGAGTCACGGTGACTCAGGAACAGCAGAGCTCTGCCAAACTGGAACAAGTTCAGAGGGAGCACTGACTATGATCAATTCATTACATAAACCTCAGACAAGGGAGTGGCAAGAAACTTTCCTGCCACCAACCATGAAAAACAGTTAAGAGGAAAAAAGCAGTCACTGCCTGGGCTTTTAAAAATTTACTCAATCTTGGCCCAAAGGGCCTGGTGGTAAATACAGAAGAAATCGAAACCAGAGATTAAGCTGCTGTGCTGAACCATTATGTCAATTCTTCTAGTATCTCCATGCACAGACAGCAGCTGCAGTTAAGTAGATAGCCTTAGGAAATAACTTCTTAGTACAAGAAAGCGGGAGAAAAGTAGTTTTCTTTCCTCACGTTCTTTTTCCAGGATCTGTTGCTGAAGTTACAAAACTGCTGTGAAATGTAATAACAAAAGACAACCCTGTGTAGCAAGGAGCAATAGATGTTACAAAACTCCAAACCATAACTGGATCTCAAGCAAGTCCCACATGGGAAGAGTTTCTTTGGGCATCAAACCACCGGTCACACATGTAGGATCCTACTGGTGGTAGGTAGGATCTCGGGTTGGTAAAGCCTCTAAGCACAGGTGTCAGTAGAAACTAAATGCAAAACAAAATTTGAAAGCTGTGTTTCATGCTAGATCTGTCATAATTCAGTATTTGGTCTTGTGCACATGGTGATGTAAATGGCTAGGTCCCCCGCAACAGTTATTCTACATGCTGTGTACAAAAATACTGTCAAAATCCAGGGGAAGAAGAAAACAGATTATGGCCGTGAGTTTTTGTAACACATCAGCATGTCCTGGGGAGTGCCAGTTTGGAGGAATTAGTCAGAAGCATTGATTTGTTCAAACGGGTGCACACTTAGGAAAACTCTATAGAGTTTTCTGTATCAAAAGGCTTCTAAAGGCTTCTATATCTATCTCTATATCAAAAGCCTTCTAAAAATTTTACTGCAGCCAGGATCATGAGAAAGAGGCAACTGTTTAACACCTATCCTAATAAATGTGGGAAGGGAGGGCAAAGGAAAAACAATATAAAAGAAATACCACAAAAATGCCTAAGCAGACGCCTTCATAAAACATTTAGCTATGCCTTTGCTTCTGAAATACTGGATTCCAAAACTTCCTGAGGATTCAGTGGGAACTTCTGGGATTCATCCAGAATTAAGCTATAGTTGTAAAGCTAATGAAAGGCTATTTCAGAACATTCCCAAAGTCTTAAACCTTCTGAGGAGAAACTTTAGCCTGTTTTAGGAATTAGTAGGAGGAGAGGTTGGACAGGAGCCATTTCTTCCTTGGAGATTGTAATTTTTCATGCCCAGATCTATCAGGCACGTTTTGCTCCTCCTTCTCTAGGGGTTGTGTTGCACAGAGCAGTACACCCAGCTGTGCACAGGAAAGCTTTCTAGGAAGACCATGTCCAAGAGCTTCCTAAGAGGCCAGAGCAGTGCCTCATGAAATCTGGGGTGATCCTGTTTAGCAACTCAGTAAAATGAGAATGGAAGCTTTTATTACTATTTAAGTAAAACTTAAACCTTATGAGTACCTCTTCTCTGGTATGGAAATGCCTTTTATTACTTGAATTCAGTCTTTTTCTCACACTCATGAGATGCACATTTTGCTATGTAAGAAGCTTCACCCTAAGGCAGACCCACGTGCACAGTGGAACTGGATGTTCATTCAGTAGCTGCACCAAGAGAAATATATTGATCTCACTGCCCTAGCTCATGTTGAGGGAAAAAAAAGTTTGAGTGCAAACAGAGCCTAAGGAGAATCTTCCTAAGAAGACAGGGTGAGAAATCTGAATAACCACTGGAACGTTTCTTCATGGACAAAACCTATCATGTGCCTGAGAAACAAACCCCAAACTATGTCCCGTATTATGGTACTTTTCCTTCATGTGTGACAACATGTGTTTGCAATTCTTTATCACCATCACATTAGGGGTCAAATGTAGCACTTAACTGCAAAACATACTAAAACTTCCTCATAAGTTTCAGTTAGGTACAAAATACCTTAAAAACCCAATTCCTTAACCATGATTCCTCTCCACAGTTTAAGTTAGAGCAGAAGAGTATAAGACTCTCACATGCAATGTCTTTATTCTGTCTTTGCACTTCCATCACAGCCAGGTTCAGGCCAGGACAACAGACAGGGCTTAGCCTGATGCAGAGAAATTCTCCAGCCAAGTGCCCTCAGCCAATCTGAACCAAAAAAACCCAAACCAAAAAAAAACCAAACCAAACCAAACCAAAACAACAACAAAAAAACCCCCAACAACAACCCACAACCCAAAACAACCCAAAACCAACAACCTAAAGATCCAAGCAAACAAAAGCTCCCAAACGTACTTAAAAAAGAAGGTAAAAAAACCCAACCAACACAAACCTCACAACTTGGTAAGAACAGCCAGATTGGCTCAGACTAAAAATCCATTAGCCCCCTGTCCTCCCTCTGAAAGAGGCCACCAGGAGTAAGCATCTGGGGAAGAGTAAGATCAGGACAAAAGTAAAATGATAATTTCAGGTGCCCTAATGAGTGTTCAGCTAAAGAATGTTTAGTTTGTTTTTAATTGAAGTCTACAGTCTCTACAGTTACATGATTTTTCTTAAAGTGACCAAATAACAAGAGAGGAGGAAGTTTAGCAACACCATAATCAACTACTTAGGGTAAATCCTCCCATCAGGTTCGTGGGACAGATTTCAAATAAGCAGCTCAAACAGAGGATTATCTTGCTAGCAATGCGGAAATGCTGATCAGCTTGATATTTTCATTCTGCAGACAAGAGTTCATGCTGGTGGCTCGCTATTTTCTGCAAGGAGGTAAATCTCCACAAAGGTGGCAGGTCTGACCCAGAGGGATTTTGTTTCTAAAACCCCTGCACATGAACATCTTGTACTCGTCTGTTTTTAGGCAGAAATGAGATCTGACTATAAATGCTGCTCTCCTACCCTATTTGAGAAGGGTTAGTAGGCAGATGGATGCCCTGATGGTATGATGGATGGGATAGAGCACACTGCATATGTGCTAATATGGTGTCTTAACACAAACATTAGCACTTGAGAGCACCACAGAGTACTCAAGCATTCTGGAAATATTAAGTTCAATTAAAAATATAGTCTCCTATGACTGATGACACTCTCAGCATATGTTCCGTGGCATTTAAAGACAAATGAAACCTATCTAGCCAGTACATTGAAATTTCAAGGAAAAAAGTCCCGTCTGTCATCAGGAATACACTGGAAAGAGCATACAAAATTTAAACTGGAGCCTTCTCATATGCATAACAGTCTGTATACACCAGCCTTGTCTGGTGTCTGCACAACCAATGTGACTAAACAAGTGAGACACTTCTATTTCCAACAGAAAGAAGGGATAATGTTTTATGGCATTTTATGCCTACCTCTTAGCCTACCTACTTTTTACCATGTCCTTTTCAGTCCTTTTGCCTCATTCAGAAGTGACAGAGATGGCTTGAACAAAATCATAATTTCGATTTCAGGATGCAGTTCACTGGATGGGGTTAAAGGGTCCCTATCTCTTCATTCTCTACACAGTGGAAAAACACATACAGACACTTCAGTTATTATTATGGCTTTAACAAGAAAGAGAGAATAATACAAAACGAGTTGCTATTACTGCACTCACAGAAATAGTACCACTCTCTTCAGATTTTGTTACTTGAATACAGACTGCATATTTGACCAGAGTAGGTACAAGATATTCTGTATCTCCAGGGAATATATTTCCATTTCTGTTGTTTGACTTATGCAAACAGGTTACATGTTTTGTGCACAGGCAAAATAAAATATTGTCCATCATGAGAAAAGGTTCTGTAGTCATGCCACACAATTCCCCCATGTCTTAGGTGTCCATAAGGTAAGTAGCAGTGTTTTCTGACCGGTGTCAGAATTCTCCAGAGGGGCAGCTGTTCACTAAAAGTACATTTTGTGAGCTGCATTTCTTTATATTTTGTAGTAAGTAAATCTGTTACAACATAAATAAATGTTTCTGAAATTTGGAGCCCAGCCCTCTCCCACCCTTAGCCAGAACCACCCCGTCCTCCAAAACCCCTCAAACAAAACTAATTTCTGCTGAATTTGTGCCTACGCAGATAAGCATCACAGTCAGATTGCCAACAAGTACTCCGAAGACTAGGTATCAAATTCCCATCAACTGAAAAAAATCCCTATTTCTCTCCAAGAGCAGTGAGATAAGATCGTGTGCAGACATCACATCACACACTGCTTATGTCTGTGTGCTTAGCTCTGAAGTGTTCATATCGCTTCTGAAGTTATTCATCATTGGGCTCTCAGGCATACTAGCCAAAAGTCACGTTCTCTTGGCAACTGCCATTTCTTCCTCAATTTTTCTCTACAGAAGCAAGCACTTAAGGTACCATGTCTGATCTCAAGAACATCAGTAGGGCACCTCACTAGTAAGTGGGGAGGATGCCCATACTGCCTGGACAAAATCACTTCAAACCATACAGAGCTAACCCAGCACTATCATCCCCAGGCAGCCAGCTGTGGTCTGTCAGGGAGACACAGCTTCATGTGTTTGTAGAGAACAAGACAGCTATCTTTTTCTTTTCTATTTCACTAGCTCATGTTTCAGAGCTGGTGGAGGGTAGCCCCATTTCAGATATATTTGAAAACACCTTTGTGTGGCAGTAAGGAAAACCATGCTGGAGAAAACAACATAAAAAAGAAATCCTGTAAGCTCTCTGTAACATGCACACAACAAGTGAACAGTTGTATGCTTTCAGGCATACTATCACTTGCTGAACATGGAAGCCAAATGGACAGGTAAACTGTTGATTAACCCTCAGACAGCAATGTCATGGATGGGATCATTTGCATTATCACCCTTAACCTCTTTATCAGTCATTAATCCAGGTACCTTGTTGATAATATGCACACTCATGGGTACTCAACTTTCTTTACTGCATAATAAGAAAATCAGCAACATCCCAAACATACTTCCATCTTTCTTTTTCCAGTCATTCCAGCGTGCATAGTTGCAGGAGCAGCTGTGCACAAAAGCCCGGGTGCATAAATACCCTCTGGTTTGCCCAAGCAATATTATCAGGAATGAATGTCCCTGCCTACAGTAGAGGGCCACAAGCCCCTGTGACCCAGAAAAGAATAGCCGAAAAGGATTTTTGATAGGCATCCAATGGCAGAATGAAGCCCAGCCTGTCACCTTTAGACAAGAGGTATTCCTTAAAGAAAATGCTTTGTTCACAGGAATAATTCTAATTTAAGGTTCACCACAGCTATCAAATACTGCTTTAGTTTTCCTATTCTCACCATTACTCTTTCAGGCAGCCTGCAAGGGTCAGCTTTATAGCAGCAACAGCATTGCATGTAACCCCATTTTACCTCTGTTCCTCCTACGGATACTTCTTAAGCTACAAGAAAAAAAATAATCCTTTAGATCTTATGTGTAAGGTGAATGACATTTGTGTTGGGCATTCAGAACAGTTTTAAATACAGTAATCTGTAGCTCATTTAAAATTCATGAGACTGCATAAGATCTTTCCAAAAAGTCTTTCTTTCTTCAGTTACTACATCAGAGAGAGAAGGAAGCAGCAGAGGAAAGCGATGCCCTCATTGACATTATCCTGTAACATTGCATGTGGCTTGACAGTGACTGCAGAGTTGACATTTGGTTGCATTGGTCTTTGCAGCAAATGTAGTTCAGGTTGTTCTTCTGAAAAAAGTTGTACTTCCCACAGGAAAAAGAAAATACATGTAAAGTACAAGTGCTCTGAAAGTAAGTCTCGTTTGCTGTAGGGTACTTGCTGGTTATCTCAGTTATTCAATAGCAGACAGAGCTCTCAAAGATCCAAGTAATTCTTAGGTGCTAATTAATACTCTCAACTGTTAATGAAGCGAGTGGTATTATGAGATTGTTACCTTCAGGCTTTTAACTTAGGTAACCAAGTTCATCCTCTCTTACTTTAGACATTGCCTCCAGGAGATGGAATTGAGTTCAGAGCACTCCAGTTTCTTGGTTTGCAGAGAAAGATGAATCCCTCTTTATTTCACCGTTAAGTATAAAGGGAGATATCACTCTGATACCTGAGAAAGTATTTATTAGACAGGATGAAAACCTGCATCAGAACCACTTTGTAGTTGATAAATAAAATTTAGTCCAGATAATACTGAAGTAGGGTGAGAATGGCAGAGAACATTTTTTGGCAAGTCACTTGCCTAAAAACTAAAGTCTTCCCTTATGTCCTTGAAATTTCAGTCAAATCAAATAGCAAAGAAGATTGTCCAAATAAAGTGCAAAATAAATGAAAGCCAGAAGATTTTCTTAGGGCCTAAGAAAGGGAAGAAACTTCATTTAAGCCTACAAAGTGTATGTTGCAGTCCTTTACCTTAGCTTCTCGTCTTTCAACTTGATCCATTCTTTGCTTCTCCCTGGTGAAGGAAATACTGTTGTATTGTGCTTTTCCTTGGCAAAAGAGTCTTTGTCACTTTACCTAATTTGCAAATAAGTCACATTTATAAACATGAAGATCATATTTTAAAAGATCTGGAAAGAATGTAAGACATTCATTAACCAAATCTGCTGTTTAGCAAACACCAGTTCCCCAATGAATTCAACAAGTGGAAATCCAAGGATGTCTATCAGAAGTGATGGTATTAAAAAAAGAATACCATAACATAAATACGTACTTCTCCACAGAGTGATTAGGTTACTGCTGATACTAGAATCCACAAAACATCAGACTTATGCCATTGGGTAGCTATTCAAATAATATGGAAAAGAAAACATCTGTACAGCAACTACTGAAAATATAAACAAATAGAAAAAAAAAAGAGAAAAATTGGACTTCACAAGAACAGCTTCCTAATGCAAACTAACTCAGAGCTTCTAGCCAAAAGATATTCACTGTCATGTGGTACACTAGATGCACTTTTCAGGAAATGAGTCCAAAACCCTGCTACTTTCAAGCCAACTCTTACAAAATTAAAGTATGAAGTACATACACAGGGCTTATTGTTACTCACAGACTGGAAATTGATTAATTTCCAGCCAGCTGTTAGAACACAATATATAGGAGATGAACACCTGTCCTACAGCTCTGAGTCCCTCAGTTCTAAGGAATGATGGACATATAATGTTACATGTTAATGCTGTTCAAATTTTACCTATTGCATGTGTGAGAGAAGACAGATGCTTCCAGGTGCGTATCTTTCTGATGCTGTGACACTTCTGATCAAAAACTAAAGGGCGTTAGAGAACTGATCATATTTGAACAGAATTGTCACTCTAGTCCTGCTGAGAATCAGAACAGAATTAATTTTGATGCACATCACTGTAGACTGTTTGGATATTAGCAAGAGTATATAAAACAATTATTTGGTACTCAGTGTAGAGTCAGAAATTAAATACTTCTATCTCATACAAATTCATATATCAAAGGTTGATTTTAAGCCCCTGATAATGAATGAAGTGCACTTATTCGCTCCCAAATCACTGGAGGGTTTGTGTGGTTTTTGCATTCTTTCTGACATTCTCTTTCATTTTCTTTGATCAAAACCAGCACCATGCCACAAAATTTCTTTCCCAGTTAATACTTCCCAGCAGCAGCTGATTTCCAAACAGCTGAAAGATGAACATGGTGGATAATATTGCTCTTCTCTGTAATACAGCTAACAGATTCCACAGCTAATGTAATTTTTGTAATAGATGAAGCCAGCATGGTGCATCTTGTTTAAGTCATTTTCCATTAACCACTGTGTGAACAAAAACATTTGAACCTAAGTCCAGGGTGAAATTTACTAATAGCTCTGTGAAGTTTCAGATTTTCCTGAAACTTCACAATCTTTCCATTTGCTTTCTTAAAGCATGCTACTCTTCCTATTAGTATTTTCAATTCCCTTATGTAAGTTTCCCTTGTAGAATTTCCATAAATATTAGAGATACTTACAGGCTGCATTATTTGAGCAGTCTTTATATATCATTACTGTCAAGTGACAAGGACTTTACAGATGACCTAGGAAGTTTCTCCTCATTCATATCCCTTTTTTTGATGCTTCAAGCTTCATATATATCTTTACTTGATGAATTAATCCAGTGTTTGTTTGTGTGGGGTTTTGTGGTCTTGTTTTGCCTTGTTTTCAAAACAAAGACCCTGCTTCCATCAGCCTTAGTCATATTGAGCAGGATCTCCATGATTAAGGATGTTAGTGGGCCAGATGCCAATATGTCTTTACTCACATTTGATATGAAAAAGATGCGGTTACACATTCAAAGTACCACCCAACTCAGTGAATAGCCACAGTATCCTCAAGGACCTCACTGAGCAGGTTTCTATTTGGAGTAAATACAATTTAAGTTTTGACTATTTTTTTCCTTCAGGAAAATATTTAAGCCCCTGTGTCCTGTTAGTCATCAGTATGAACAGAAAGTAGGTCCCAGCCAAAAACCAGCAAACCCAAGTTTCCTGACCGTCTTCAGATTCGGAATAAAAATTTCATAGTGATTGCTGTCAAATGCAAAAAACCCTACCTTGGATTCAAATATGTCTATTAAAGCTAAGGTATTTAAAATTCTGGTATAGGATGTGATACTGAAGCTGTCGATCAGCCACAATGCAGAGATGTCACCACCAGTGCAGTCAGGTGCATCTTTCAAAATGCCATGTACATCACTACCTCTAATACATTTGCTTACTGTAGTCTGTAGGAGCTTCGGTACTGCCTTCAGTTTCCTACCAAAGAATGAAAAAATGCACTATATAGAGTAAGTTACATTGCCTCTCTACTAATGAAAAAACCCCTCTTCTCATAGCAAGAGAACAACTCAAAAGCAACATGCAGGAACGAATTGTTGTTCCCACTTCCATAGCAAATCAATTCAACAGCAAGGAAGGCTAGGTGATGTTTTTATTTTTCACTGATGTGGCAAGTTCATTCCCCATTACTGTCAGTAAAGAACACTGGCATGAGGAATTCATACAGGTAAACTCAAATGTTATGTTGCATCAAACTTTGCAAAAGTAGATGTGTATGAAATGATTTCTCTTCAGTTTCACAAGAACTGCAATAAACTAGATTTCCAAACCCCCTGTTCTTTACGCTGATTTGTGCTTTCCTCCCTAAAACTCTAAAATATACATAGCAGTACAAGTCATCCTCTTAGATGGCAAGATACCAGTTTCCAATACAGGAACAGTATTTGCAAGTCAAAACCTTTCAGGACAGCTTGTAGCAGTTTGAGATTTCAAAGAGAAGAGGTCTGATAGCACTGCAGGTGAAAGCAAGAGCACTTCATCAATTTAGGATTCAATGTAAATTCTCTGCAGGACACTAGAGAATCTGAGAAAGCAACTATCAGTAATTCAGCAACACTGAGACAGTGCAGTGTTTCCACAGAATCCAGAGAAGAGTCTATTCAAGGCTAAAGGTCTACTAAAATTAGTCTGAAATTAGTCAAAGGCTGAAACGAAGAGGCTCTCTTTCCTTGAAGAAGAAACACCCCTGGCTGCTTGATTCTACCTGAGGCTGCTAGACCAACTATTTGTAGTACACGGACTACACTGCTGAAAAGGATGTATCTTAGTCAAAAGGGCAATGTGCACTGTTTGAGACCACCTAAGAAAAAAATCCTCACCAAACGCAAACAGCAGCACTTGTAAAGCAGCCTCTGAAGTTATCCCCCTCAATAAACATACTTTGTAGCACAGCATAATTCACAGTGTCTTTAGGCAGTATGGTATAATAATCATAAGTAAAAATGACATTTGATGAAAACTATTTTGCAGAATAAGTAGGAAAAAGTGGCTGGAAAAAACATCAATTTCTCTTTTTAAAGGAAGTGATGGAGTTGTTTGCATGAAACAGGGAAAGCATATCTATATAAATTCCACCAAATTATACTAATCCAAGGTCAGCTCTGCAACAGTATAAGGTTCTGTTTAGACATCATATTGCCATAAGTTTCTCTGTATATTTCTCACAAAAGTTTATACTGTTAGATTTATCTTTTTTTCCATGCTTCTGTAATATGTTTTGATTTAGCTAGGATTTATTTCTAGCAATGGTTTCGTGTCAATTCATGACATCAGGTTATCAGGTGTATGAAACAGACAGCATACATGGAAACAAATGTTTTGCGATCATCCAGTTAGATATTTCAGATGAAGCTTAGTGGCGGACCAGAAATATGGTACCAAGCAGGCAGGACTGTTCGTTATCAGCTGTGCAGGCCACGGTTGTGAGTAAATATTTTGCCTGACTTTTCAGTAGCCAAATCATTAACTGGATACATGTCCTCCCCTCTGCTGCTTCCATTTAGCATCAGACTGATTAATTAGATGGCATTAATTGGGGACTGCAGCACGTGGGGCTGTATGTCTGCTGACAGGAGGAGAAGGAAAGTGCAGGTGAGTATCAAAAGGCCAGATGAAAAAGCAAAACTTCTGTATCACCCTCAATATCTGCTGCATTGGATTGTCAAATGCAACAAGACAATGATTTACTCGATTTAGGATGTTAATTTTTGTAGCCATAGACAAAAAAGAGCTTATTGCTGTTAACAGCTGAAATACTAATATGGATAACATCTTTCTCTTCTTTTAATTCACTTTGAGTCAGTCCCCAAGAGGCATGTTGGGACAAAGAAGGGGAAAATTAATGTAGCGCACAGCTGCGTATGTACCTCACAGGCAGCCAGCCAGCTCACAAAGAGCCTTTTGTCTGCATGGGCTGTTTGAAGACAAGTGCTGGTGGCCCAAAAGATAGCTACAGCAATGCCACTTGCAGCCCAGAATCAGGTTCTGGCTGTTAACATCAAATCAGATTGAGGTCATGCAGGGCATTGTGTTCTTGTGCCAGGTCCTCAGTTGCACAGCAAATTTACTAGTGTTAGCAAAGTGTTATGGACCTTCCCCAGCAGAAGATGTGGGGTTTATTTAACTATATGGAATGTGTGCATAATATTAGATTGTGAGCAAGATGCCACAGCCATTAAGAAGCTGTCTGGTGCATTGAATGCCTAAGGGTATGCTGATGACTCACTGAGACTTTGTTAAAACAGAAGACATCTGCTTAAATATGTTTCCTGTCAGTCCTTTTGCACGGCTGGAAATAATGGGCTAGAGATTCTCTCCTACTTCACCAGCCCTGGCACCAAAGGACTGGAAAACTGCTGTAAGCCATGGCATGGGATTCCCTTTTGAATGATGGGAGCTGCCACTTGGCTCCGGGCATTAAGAGGACCCTCTCTCTCTCACAGCCCTGACGGAGAGGGCACAGCTGAGGGAAGAGAGCATGGCAGTGAGCAGCTCTGCAGCACCCCAGCAGCCCCAGCTGCCACAGTGGTTCATTCCCCCAGTGCTCCAGCCATGCTGAGGCCCACACTGACTTCCCAGGGCTATGAACTACCATAAAGCCGTTACTATTGCCTCCCCCTGCCTTCCAGGAGCTCAACTCTCATTTTATGTCATCATACCTACCATTGTGACACCACAGTTTTATGCAGAGCAATCATAGCAATGATTTCAATGACACTGTGATGTCACACTAAAATTTTGGAGATAATTTCCTATTAACAGCACCAAATTTTCTTCAACAAAAGAAAACTAGAATAAGAAACACTTTAAAAAAACCCAACCAAAACAGGTTGCCAAAGGTGTTGATAAGATTTGGTTTTGAAAATACAGCTTTCATGGCACAACCTGACTTCAAAGAAAGCGTTCAGCATACAAGATATATAGATAGGCACCACTGCACAAATGTGGTGAATAACAAAGCAAAGTCAGTGGCTTGCCCTGAAGAACTCTACCTTAACACTGCATGTCATCTTATTTTTTTCCCCTCCTACTGAAGGGTCAGACCTAATTGTGTTGCTTTGAGAAGACAGCGTTTCAGCTACGAATGAACACTCATAACTATTTCATGTTAAACTTTAAAGTGAAGCACCAGATGCTGCCATGGAACATTCCTCAGAGCTTTCATGCAATGCTTGCATCTGTTCAGCTGGAAGAGTGACTGTTTAAAACAAACTAATGGCTTTTAAGTGGTGAGAAAAAAGGAGTAAAAAGGCAAAATACTGTGGAAGGCATTGGAAAAAAGGACTTAACAAAAATTCTGTATTGGAATGATGGCACTCAGATAAAGTTTTGGATCCAAACTTAAGTCACAAACAGAAACAGTTTAAAACTGTCAGAGATGCAAATAATTTCCTGGTAAAGCAGCAAGAAGAGAAACAATTTTCACATGCATAAAAATGTAAAGTTTCTGAGGCAAAGATCTACCTCATCTTACAGTAACTTGTTTCTTCCTGCAACCTTCTGAAACATTACAATTTTGCAGAAAAGTTAGCCTAACAGAAGCTGTAAATACATGCTGATATCCAATGAAACACTAGGGAATAAGAAATCTGGTTTTATTTAGGTGCTTTCTTCAGTTGTTCTATTTGTTTCTACTGATTTACAGACAAACGCATGTCAACGAGACCTCTGTTTCTGTTTCGTAATCTTCAGCTCATTGGCTTGTCATCTTAATAAGCACAGGTAGCCTTCAAAAAGTTGGTGTCTAGAGTGACTATAGCACTTCTTACGTGCATTACATGCACATCTTCATGTGCATAACAAGTCATCTCAATTAACACTTTACCTGAGTTTCAGAACATTTTTATGGTATAGTACAGGTGTTGAGAATTATGACAACTTTCCAGAAGAGGAAAGTGAGCCAATAAAAATAGGTTAATCACTGCAGGCCATGAGAAATACCAGTAAAAAGCAACATACTAGGGATTAAGCAATATGAGTTCTTGGCTCTTTTTGTTTTTCAGACCAGTGCTGCATTTGGTTACTACGTAATAGTTAAGCAACCAAAAAAACCCAAACAAACAAACAAACAAGAACACCCCCCCCCCAAAAAAAAAATTCACAAGATTTTCAACTATTTAATCACTGATGTATAAGATACACAGAACACCTATCACATACCTAACATGAGTGTCTCCATAAGGCAAAGAGCAGGCCTGTATTTCATCTTTATACAGATGATAATACTGTGCATTACCTCAGGTCTTACTGGCTCCAGTGGGTGATAAAGACACCTTCTACCCCCGAAGGATTCTCTTTTTGCCAGCAGAACAGCCCTAGCACACAACTGAAGGAGGCAATCACTGCATTTCCCAAACATGAGTGGCAGAGAAACGGAAAATTTTGCAATTTTAGGAATATGGTACTGCGAGTAAGATATCTTTTTTCCTGCAATTGAAGTAGAACCACAGAAGCAGCATATGCACTTTCAGGAGGATAGATATGGAAAGAAAAAAGCCCAAACATGCTGCTGTTCTGTCCTTTTCATAATCAATCCTGCAATTTTACTTGCACTTCTCTTATGCATTGGCCAGACATGACTTGCACCGAAACAATTTTGACTTCCTACAACATTGATAATTAACTACCTCTGAAAAACAGTCTCCAGTTCAGATTTTCTAAGTCAGCAGCTCTCAATGAAGGTAATTAAACTTAAATTAAGGTTTAATTTAGTCTAGAATCTAAATTACTGGGAGGTTTGTAAGCTTGCCAAGTATTGATCCTATTGACTTATGCCTGGCAAAATCTAATTGTATGTTCTTGGTCTTCCCTCAACATCAGCATCTGAAAACAAACAGCCAAGAATTTACCTTTTTGTATTGCTTTAACTGTTATGGTGTCTAGCACTGACAGCAGAGGAGAACTCAAGTTCTCAAGCCAGTAGGAAAAGATGTTCCAAGGGGTTTTATTTGGTGTAGGTGGTGTAGTGGTTTGGTTTTCAATTTGAAACAGTATACACATACTATTTTTTTTTCCCCTTTAATTGTGAAGAAAACCTCACCTAGTGAAGATGATGGCTTTTACAAAGCTCATGGTATGGGCTACTGTTAACTACTCAGTAAGCAAGGAGAAAAATGCTAAAAGCATTTGACACTGTGTTCTGCCTCCATCAAATAAAAAAAGCATCTGCATCCTCTCAAACACTTCACCATTGTCATTTCACCCTTAAAAATAAAAGCTCTTCACGTCAACTGCAAATAAGAAAAGCCTAAGAGAGACTAATGTACCTCTGGGTCCCAGGAAACTTTTTGGTGTATTTGTAACCAGTCATAAGTGCTAAGGAAAAAAAACCACTCATCTCTTCAATACACTCTTACATAATTTGGCACGGGGCATAAGTAAATCAGCTGGTGAGCAGTGCCTGAACAAGACACTGAAACAGTAGCTTCTGTCTTTATATAATATCTTCCAACCTTCTCTTTATAATTTAATACCTAGTCACAACAAACGATAAATCTTTAATGGCACTATACAATTTGGGTAGGGCAGAGAAGAAGTTTATTTCATCTGAAGACTGTTGTGCCTGAAGCTTGAGAACAACTTTTCATATTGAGTTTTTATTGCCATTATTCTGTTATTCATTGGCAGATTAAATGAGTAGTCTAATAACCCAACATACACTTTGACCAAAATCTCACTGTAGCAGTTGATCAGACTTCTGATCCACTCTCTCTTCAGAGTTGGATTTGTTGCAAGTGCTAAACTAAAAATAAATACAGAGTGCCAAATGCATGAGCTCTTTATTTCAAGGTGACTGATGAATCAGAAAAGAGGAGATGACACCCATGCTTCTCAAACCAACTGTGGAATACTTCAATGGTGCTTCTTTTCCCCTATTTTACCAACATTTTTCTTTTTGAACCAAACGTCTTACCACCAGTAATTGGCAAGAAATCTTGGATAACAATAGGAAATGTTTTATTCTTCTCTATACTCATGAGAATTTATTTTTGTGAGAAAATGAGACTATTCAGTCTTCTCTACTGTTACAATTTTCACCCTAACCTTTTCTTATAGCTAAAATAGGATCACCTTTTTGATAATGGGTCCTGCCTAGAAGGAGACTCTTTCCTGGAAAATTTGTTCAGACTTATACTCAGAGTTGACCCACTAGGTGACCACAGCATCTGTTTTCAATAGATTCTTTCATACACTGGCAGGAGCTCTGTGTACTAGAAGACTATTTCACCTCAAGGTAGGGATGAATTCATGTGCCGAATGAAGTATCTGATTCAGTCAGAAAGTCCTCATTTTTCTGACTCTATTGAAATAACAAGCAGGAGTCTTTAAAAAGTTTGCACAGAGATAAATGTACATATTATTTTTCTAATATATCACCTCTTCTGACAGGTATTCAGTAATTTCTCTTAGATCTATCGGTATGCATTACAGAGAGACTTTTAATCTATTAAATGGTCTAAAAAAGACACCCTCTGAGTAAGAACAGTTTGTCTTTTTGCCAAGAAGCACTCTCTACCTGAGAGGTGGCACAAGTTTTTAAGTAATTTGTTACTGCACTCTGCCTTTGTATTCACTCCAAGTTAGAATATCTAACAGAAGCTATATCAAGATTGCTAATGCGCAGCTCGTTCTTTCCCTCACAATTTTATCACTAGATTTAAATACTAATCAACTAATAGGAACCAACTAAGTACAGATAAGTGTAGACCATTTGTGAGACGGGAGTATCATTTGGAGATGTGTTTTTTTTTCCACTGCGCTAACATAGAAGCTGTGTTCAGTATAGAGACCTTTAGTGAATGTACAGCTGGAGTAACCGTGAACCCTTTGTTTCAACTTCAAAAATATTCTTCCCAGGCATTGTGAATTCCCACCCAATGCATCCTGGTACAGTGTCAGTTAGGTAGGTACTTAAATATGGTGCTTGGTGGAAAAAGAACTGCATCTTTCTGAAAAAAGCTGGGAGCTACTGAAAAGCTAAGGCTGGAGGTGGATCACAGTTTGTCACTAGATGTCAGTCCTCAAGGCTCTGGGATTTTCTCAAAGGTATTTTCATCATGTTCACAACTGCTTTTTTCCTTGTTTGTTCAGTGGACAAGGAATCACTGTCTAGCTTTAAGAGCAACTGACAATTCTGGGGATTTCTTGTTGAAAGAAAGGGCACCTCTCCATTTAAGCTGCCCAACTGGTTTAAACAAACTCTTTGGCTCTTGTAGATACCACAAAGAGTCTTTGTTCCCCACTTTTTTTTTTCTTTCCCATATTACTTCTTGCAGTTTGCAGTTACTTCTTTTCTTGAATGTAAATGATTCTATTACTAAATTTACCTTCTAAACTGGTAGACTTACATTTGTTACACATCCCGCCCCATCATGTTTACAAAGGTGATATGAGTTCCAATTAAAAAAACCCAGCTTTTTGCACAAGTCCCTCTTCTTTCCAAGAACTGAAAAGCCATTACTGCCTTTTATTTTAGTCTATTCTACAGCCTCAACCACCACGATCAAGAATTAAAATTCAGCCTTTTATTGCTTACAGACTGGTAGACGTGCAATAGCCTCTTTTTCTGGAAGCATTCCTCTTGGTCCAAGAGAATTCAGTCAAGAGCCAGACCATGGCCAGCACTAAAGGAAGTCCTCTCCAGGAACTGCCTCTATAGGGCAAGTATCAGAGCACATGTAGGTGAGGTGAACTGGCAGCATCAGTGCAGGGTGGCAGAGCATCTCTGTCATCCCAGACGCAGTGGGCATCCACTGTTCATCAGTGGGAGCAAGGGGAGGCAGAGAAGAAAGGAACTACCCTTCAGCTGCCCTGGAATTACCCAGCTTTGCTGGCTGTTCAACATTTCCCAAATTAAACTTTTCAGATAAATACAGGTTTTGCTGAAAATGTTGGAAAACTGTTGATTATAAACGGAGTATAATAGAACCATCAAAAGAGTTACACCTATAGGGGGTCAGTGGAAAGTCATTAAAATAACACCTTTAAGTCAGGGAAAAGAATCAAACTTGTGGGCTCATATTTTCATACTCTTGGCTGGAAAGAAACAATAAAGAACCTGCCATTTTCTTCCACCAGGACTCTCTGATTCTGTTTGACAACATCACTTGACCAGAACTTGTCCTTCAAGCCAAGATTGATTAAACAGCATAAGTTAATCAAATGACAGACATCAGCAAGGACATGAAGTAGTATTTGTCCTACACACAATACCTTGCCCCAAGACTTACAAAAGTAAAACAGCAAGTTACAGCATAGAGCAACTCATGACTGAAGTTAGGAGATTCAGGACTGATAGTAAAGTTTGTTGGCAAACATCAGCCCAACAAATTACCTACCTATCTGCCCGGACAGCACCCTTGTAAGCTTACAATATGTTTTTCTGGGCCAAGGGAAAAAAAACTCTGCTTGCTTTTCCATAGCATATTTATTAGGTTAAAAAAAAACCAAACAAAAAACAACAAAAAACAAACCTAGAAAACATTAAAAAAAACTAGTAATTCAAAACTAGGTTCATTTGACAGCCTGAAGAGCTGTTTCATAGAAAAGGGGTAGTAAACACAGACAGTCCCAGGATGTCTTTCATACTGTGTCTTCTGTACACTTCTCTGTGTAGAAGTGATAGAATAACTTCATTCATAACTAGCACAGGTACATGGGTACCTGAAACTGTTCTCACAGCATAGGACAACTAGAAGAGACACAGATCTAATTAGCCAAGATGAAGTACCAGGCTGTTGTTGGGCCTCAGGCTAGCTAGTTTACTGTGCTGTACACAGAGCACAGGCTTATGATGCCAGGTGTGCGCCAACACTGCTAGCCTGAGAAGCTCTACAAAGAATCATAAGCCATTGCACCCTAAAACTCCCCAAAGACTATTTTGACTTTCCATAATTCTTGGCATAAAGTTTTGGCCTCCGTTTCCCCATGATTTTAATAATTGCCTTTTAGTCTTCCTGTCTGCAGAGATTTTAAGCAAACTGTCGTGCTTATCAAAAATATTCCCTGCCAAAACCAAAGAAAACCAAACTACATATTTTTTAATCAAGATGAGCCAGTAAGCTTAAAGTTGAAGAGCAGCACAAATGGCATCTCTTATTTTGTGGTGTGATCATCCTTACTATTACTTTTAACTGCTGACAGAAGTCCTTGGCATACTGTTGCCCTGAATGACTATCTGCTATTTGAATGCTCCAGAAAATGCACTGCATGCCTTCTGGTCTCACAGTGCCTTGAAGACTCTTACTATGTAATAACAGTGCTCATTAAGAGACAGCGAAATTGTGAACTTTGTTAGAGATTCAGTTTTCAGAAAGTCATGAGGCTCCAGCACATTAGCATTTGTTTCAGGTGTGGATGACAGCAGCATCTGGACTTGTTGAATAATGAACTTTCAGACAGATGCAATTCAGCTAAAAATTCACAATTAGACCTCTGGGAGTGCTATGACAGCTGAGATGCATAAATATATACTTACATATGAAAGCATGGGTTTTTTATATACACAAAACCAGTGCACTATTTCTTAAAAAGGGGCTAACTCCACCAATAAGCACTGTGTCACAATTTCTTTCAGTTATGGGCAGCTGCTTCAATGCTGTTATGCTGCCTGTAAAATAAAACTTCACAAGGCAAAGGAAATTGTTATGATATAAAAACATTACCTATTTCAAACTGTCCTTGAAATAACTATTCTTTATTGAATTCCAGCTCTAGGTTTATAAAGGGCTGCATTACTAGCTAATGGAGTATTATAGTACTCTACTTACTAATTTAGTATTCCAAATCTCACCATAACCATTTACTCTGAAAGCTGGAACTTGGATAAGAATGGGCAGTCCTACATAATCTAATACACCATTTTCAGAAAATGCTGTACAGAAAGTTCAGGAGCAGCTGTTAGTGGATGCAACTGGCAAATGTCCTGTTTCCAGGATGGTAAAAGCCTTTTCCTAAATGCATTTCAGCCATTCTAGGAGAGCTTTTATTTTGATTTCCATAACAGTTTGTTCACCAGAAGGCCATATGGGCAGAAAATTAGAGTGCCTTCATTACAGGGTTATCCCAAGGACCAGTCCAAAAATAATGCGCTAAAGTGTTTTCAGAGGATGGGACATATTTATTATTCCAATTCAAGCCTGAAATTCCACAAGAATAAAAGTAAATAGATTTAATTACTGTAAAAAGAAGTTACTGATAAGTACAAAGATGCAAAGTCTCACCCTCAAATATTGCTTGTTGTTACCTGAAATTAAGATTGGCCTCGAAGACATGCACAGCACAGACAGCTTAGACAAATTCAAACATTTGCTTAGTTTTGAATTTAGATCTTGGGCTTTTAATTACCTGCAGATCATTTACCTGTACACACATACAATCTGTTCTAGGAAGACTGAGTGTGACAAACAAGCCCCAAAATAACAGAAAGGCTGGAATGAAGTGATGCTGACCAACCCTTAGCATTATGTCTTCCTTTCAGCAAAGTGAGAAGCAACCGTTTCTAATGGATTTAAGTGGCACAGGTGCCATTCCAGTTGGGAAACAAAGCATGACAGCAGCAGAAGAGAATTTATTCTAATAAACATGATGGTGCACAGAGAACTTCAAAGGTGCGGGGCTTTTCTGTGAGGGTCTAGAGTAGTGCTGGAGGAGAGAAATTGTACTCCAGTCACACTTGCAAGGAAGTGGAATATCACATTCCGTGAGACTGAACAATTTTCTCTCCATTACTTGGTTTTACATTAAAAAAGAAAACCTAAATGAACAAATAGGTGCTTTGTTTATATGTCAGAATGAAAGAGATGTTAAAAACTATTTTTCTCCTATCTATCATTTATCTCCTGGCTTCTCTCACATATTCCAGAGTTGAGCTCATCCTTTTTTTGCAAGGGCTTCTGACAAAAAGCCTGGATCTGGTTGATCTCTTGGGCGAGATTCAGCCTGAGAAACGGCATAGGAAGAATTCAGCCTTTAACCTTTGGCTTCCAGACTGCTATGAAGGACAAAGACTTCTTTTCACAGGACAACAAAGTGACCACCACTGCACCATCACACTTCGGATTTCTGGAGGAGATGAATTTACAAGTTTCACTTTATGAAAGAAGCTCATTTTCACAGCTTTTTGCTTGCTGTTATGTGCCATCAGGAATGAATGTTTGTATAAACTGGAGGGGCTGGGGAGGGAGGGTGGAGTTATCCTTACCAGTGCTTTGGATATAACCACCAGAGTGGCAGATTTTTGATTCCTCCCTTGCAGAGAAGGACCACAGAACTACAGCAGCCACAGCAAGTCCCTCCTCAGTACAAAGCTGCCTGCTGAGATATTCCCACACTTTCTCCTTTTTAGTTTTTGCCACCCTTTAGCTAGGGGTCAGCTTGGACCAAAGCCTTTCACACTGGAAAAGACAGAACGCATATGGGTAAAATAACAGAGTCTAATTTGACTCAGACCCCTTCCTACCACGCAGTCTTACCCTGAAGTAAAAAAAAAAAAAAAACAAACAAACCACAAACCAAACCAAAAATTAACCCGAAAACCAAACCCAAAAACCAAGAAACAAACCCCAAGTATCATAAAAGTTTAGAGATGCAGCAAATGTCTCAGAAAAGATACCAAAGTCTTTTTCTCCTGAAGTCAATTGCTGAATTGATTCTTTCCCTTTGTTATTGTTGATCTACTTATGCAAAATTGCCATTTCATCAACCTGCAGTAACCCTTTCCTTTATTTGCATAGCATCAAGAAGAGTCAGTTATGGCCAGCTGCCTCTTTTGAGAGCTGCTAATTAAGATGCTGATCCTGAGGCTTTCTGATGATGCAATTTGGTGATGTTCCAAAACCTCTCAACTCTGCCATTCTTGTAAACATTGCAATTTAAAAAACAAAAGAAACAAACCACACACACTGCAACCCAAAAATTTAAGAAATCAGAAAAAAACAATAGAAGAAAGCACCTTTCACTGAGGTGTCTTGTATATGTGGTTTGGACTGAGGTGTCCAAGTATATTCTGGAAAAGAAATTAATGAAGTTTAGTGAAACCAAGCCTAATCTCATAGGTAATAATACCTAAAGTGACAAGCCTAATGACAAAAGATACTAACTGCATTTTTTTCCCCTGAAGACTGCTAAAATTCATTATGGCTCATTTTTGATTAAGTTTGAAGAAATTAAAGCATCTACACAGTGGAACAAAAATATTCATCAGTCCCATATGCACAGGAATCATACCTGACCTCAGAGAGTACAGCTGCAAAATTAATCACTAGCAGAGCAGATGACATTTTTCAAGGCACAGCTCATTTCACTCATTGTAGTTGTGATGAGCAACTGGGCTGTTCCCATGCCAACTGACAGCCAGGGTTTGTGATACTTACCTGCCCCAATTTTTAGAGGCCCACAGAAAGAATACATGGTAAAACAGACAGCGGGTACAGTCAGGCTACACTATTTTAAGATCATCACCAGTCACTTTCATTGGCAGAAGAGAACACGCTAGCTGGACTAATGGCATTAGAGAAATTAAAATAATTCAGGAATTGCAGCTTGTTGTGCCAAGAGGTCAGTAAGGGAAGATTCTGCCATAAGGTATCATGAAAATGCCAACTACTCAAAGTACGTAGAAATAAGGTGATTCTTGAAGCATCTCTCAGTACTCTGAATTCCTGACAGACACCAGTAAATACTTCCAAAGTTTGTAATTTGTCCAGCTGCCAGAGTAGAAGATGGGGAGGGGCTGCTTAATTTTATTCTTATTTGGCTATTTGGGAGGTCCTAATACAGTAACCAGAGAATATCAAAATACCTGAAATATATGGAAGGACTTTAATGCCCGAGCTCATAGTCCTCACAAGAAGATCTGGTCAATTTGCCATTTCTCCCCGAGGTGAGATAGTATTTTTTTGATGGGGAATTTTTTTCCTAAGTATTTGTAATTCTGACCATGGTTATGACACAGTTTCTTAGGAGGCTCCAATCCAAAGCAAAGCCATCCCAAAAATACCCATCAGAGCAAATGCAAAAATAGATTTGACATCTATGTCAATTGTAGTAGGATTTAAACCCATTCCTTCTGCATCTCTGTGAATATCCTAATAACCAGAAGTATCAGCTATTTTTTGGCAAGAGAAATGAAGGCAAAGAGCAGAAGCAGGTGTGCTATTGGAGCAAAGAGTGACTTCACTTACATTGTAACACCTCACGGTTTTAAGCGTCGGATGGCATTGTTTCAGTCATGATGTGCTAGCAACTATGATGTGCTTTTGTTATGATTTTTACAGATGAGTGACAATTACAACATTATAAAGGGTATTGAGGAAAATAACTTTCCCCGGATTTTTTTTTTTTTTTTTTTTTTAAAGAAACATAACGACTTATTTCAAATCAATTGGGGTTGAACAAGATCCAAGGACTAAGACTTGAAAGCTCCCATTTGAGAGAAAATCTTCAGTAGACAAAACCGGTATTATGCTGAGGGCAATGAGAAAATCACTGATAAAATTTCACTGACAAGACCACTGTTTGAGGCAAAGCTTACATAAGAAAGATCAATAATTGTCAAAACCCCCTAATCCTAAACAAAGACTTTCTACCAACAGTTTCAGCTGTACAAATCAGAGATTTGCTTCAGTAGTAATTCTTTAACCTCAGTTTATTTCTCTGCTGTGGAATGTGAATACCATCCCAAGCTGTGAAAGCAGTTTGCATGTACCCCTACATCCCAAATCCAAGCCCAAGGGTAACTTTAATTAGCTACTTCACGTGCACAATCCTAAGGTTAAAAAAAAAGTATCCAAGAATACAGACCTCGAACCTCAGCAAACCTGAGTTTCTACCACTGGGCACTCAAAACCAAGTAACAAAACCCTGTGCAGCATGAGTGGCTCCTATTTTTTCACCTCCTGAATTAAACTTTTCCCAGGTGTTCAGAACCTAAACCATTAGATCCTTTACAGATGATAATCTCTCCTCAGAATTCACATTGCAAAAGCAAAACAAAGTCGACTGTTTCCTGAAGCAGTTCTTCAAAGGTGACTCTTAACCAAGCACCTTAATCTTTTACTGCTCCAAGCCATGAGGATGCAGGAGGATTCGGTATGTGGATCCTGTCAAAGCTATTCTTGGCACCCAAAATGCTTTCACTTTATTTGCAATCTCTCCATAGTCTATCTCACCTCCTTGCATCAGATCAAGTTTAAATTAGGGTTTCTTGCAGGCCAACTTCTAAATGAAAGGCTGCCATAACAAAAGCTGGCTTGCTATCTTAGGGCAAACAGCAAGTGTTAACTAGTGCTGGAAACAAATACCTGGGCCTGTGATGTCTGTTCTGACTCAAGGTCATCACCTGACTGCTTTGTGTGTCACAGACCTAATGGAAACAGGATACAGGAACTGTAAACAGCAACTTTATGCTTGGGGTCGAATGGGAGAAAGTATACAAACTCTTCTAGTATTTATTGTTCTTTATGGTGGAAAGGAAGAGGCCAGACTCTCTCAGCATACGTGCATGTACAAAGCAAACATGCACAGTGTTAGCCCCTGGGCAGAGGAAAGAATCTGTGCCCTATTGAAAAGGATGTCTGTTTATTTTCCATTAGAACTAATTAACTGTAAAGTACAGAGGGAGCAGACAGAAGTAACTGTTAAGTAGGGACACAAGGTGCTTATGAGTGTAGAGCAGGCTCTTGGCACAACCCAAGAGGAGGTGGGATAGTAAACCTCAACATGTTTGAGGAACAATCCTGCATGAAGCTCACTGGATAAATGCCCATTTTATTTGTATACCAAACAGAAATGTAGCTATTCTGACTGTACAGGAAGCAGTATTTTCCCAAGCATGGTTCTCCAGCCAACTTGAATCTTTAGAAAAGAACATACCAAAAAAAGAAAAGCTTCAGAACAATCCAGTATTTTCTAACACCCAACAGTGTCATGGTGTACTCTGGAGTCGTTCAGTGCAAAGCAGAGAACCAGGCTTTGGCTAGGTACAGAGCTTTGGGAATCCCACTGCACCAGTCAGCACAAAATCACCAAGTCTCTCAGCTAGTGATGCAGTGTGGTAGCTTAGGGACTATATACCCAGCAAGCCCACATATCCAACCTCACCTCTCTCTGATAATGTGTTTAATCTGCAAGTTTATTGCTGTTAGTTTTCTAGCTCAGAAGGCTTCACAGCTCTTTATACTGACATTGAAATAAACTTCCCTGAAAGGCTTTACAGATTTGAAATAAATGGACATAGGCTCTCCTTTCTATTTAGGAGGACTGGAGGGTAGAAGAGGTACCCTCTCAAGTGAGCATTTGGCATGCCTATCCCTTCTTTTCCTTGATTAGGATAATCACAAGATTAAATCCTTGTCTAACTTCCTGATGGGTCCTGTGATAACAATGTACTCATGTACTCTTATTTCTCAAATGGTGACAAAAGCTCCGAGAGAACTGTGTGCTAAAACCTTACCATTCCCAAATCAGACACCTCCCTAACATCTGAGAGTTAACCTAGAAATGAAACAAATGCTGCAGCTGTGCCAACACTTCTAGCCTTGCAGTGTGTCAGTCAGTTGTTTCCCAAAAATGTAACTCACTGCAGCTAGGTGTCAAATCTTATCAGAAGCCAAGTTCACCCCAGACACCTGTGGCTGCATTAAGTTTCCCATAGCAAGCTCAACAGGAGCACCTATGCTGTCCAACTATACAAGCTCATTCAGGCTGGCTTAGGCATCTTGTAACATGGTGTTGCACAGGCCATATTCATGCTGCTGCTAATGTCTGCTAAAAAGAGCAAATACTTGCTTTAAATGGTGACAGAAAAGGAACAAAATAATGTTGGAGTTCAAGTGTTTTTCAAGCTGCATATCTATTTTGTTCCACAGCACCATACCTCAGTCTCTTGTTTTTCAGATACAATACCTTTTGCTGCAAAATGCCAATAGGTGATTATAGGAGTTAAGCAACAACATTTACATATATAGATCACTATGATACACATGAGCTATTGCTTTGCCCACCATTGTACATTACCAGAAAACTCAGCTGTGTTAGGCATATGCAAAAGTTATTTAAAAAGACTGCTGAAAGAAAGTATGAACCTATCTAAATTAAAATATCAACCTATTTGTATTTCAATGACTTAAAGGAAAATTAATTTAAAAATTGAACCATGTATGTCTTCAAAAGCCAGAAGATGTCACAGGCAGACAAATACTTAAGCAAAGCTCAGAAAGAAAAGAGCTTGTGAAAAAATCACACACTGCTGCTCCAACCAAACTCCAAGCAGAGATCTCTCCTATTCATTTCCAAGTCTTATATTTCTCCTATCAGGGCCATCAGACACATCCAGCAACTAATCGGAAAGTTCAGAACCACAACGTTAGCAAAACGCCTCGGATAGCACTCCGGGGTGCAGTGTATCTACATGTTACTTGGGAGGGAAAATAGATATCCCAAAAATCTAGATGTGCAGCTCCCTCTAGTGACAGGCACCGCTCCCCACACTTCGTTTTATCAAGTGTTGGTGCTGTGGTGGGAGAAGGAAGGCGTTTGGGCCAGGAAAAACTTGTCACAAATATAAACGTGAAGTAGAGCAAGTCAGTGAAACGCCGGTCACTGCACATCAGTTTGAACAAGAGACCAGGGACTGCTGTCAACTTGCAGTTGCAGAAGAGTGAAAAAATCCAGCTCGTCTGTCTATCCATCAAAGTCTTTCTGTAAAGTTTACTGAAAAACGAAATTGGAATTCAGTGCATAGGCTCTGCTCAGACTTTCCTCTTTTCCTGTACAATTAGGTTTAAGAAATCCTCGAAAATCAAGTTCTTACCAATCAGAGCACCTGGCTTCTGTCAAGTCAGATTTTCCCCAGGGAAAGCTCAGTATCAGGAACATCTACTATCTATATGCCTAACTCAAGTATTCTAAGGCTGATAACTTGAGAGTAAGATATCACCACCACCACTCCCTCCCCTCCCCCTCAAAAAACCAAACCCAACTTAAGTTCACTTCAATTTAACATACAAAAGTTAAATAAAAGTTTAATACTAGATTGAAAAAAGTTGAGAACAGGTCATCTCAAGATGTAAACAGATGTGTTTTTCTAGCACTTCACACATAATTTGCCAGGTAGCCTTACCCAAGTCTGACAGCACCTTGACAGGACTGCATATACATTGACACACACCTTCAATTAATTAATCAACCCAGGCTGCTTCCAAAAGTAATTTCTTTCAATGTCAGGTACTTGAGTCTGAATAGGTAAGTGCAAAGCTTCCCCCAAGGCTAGCGCTTTCCTGCCTGTTTCTGACTGCCTCTCTTGTGGAAGATGTTCAGAGGGTTACAGCAGTCACCACTGCCTGGGCCCATTTGTGCTATCTGATCACTATGCCCTTCAGTTTGAGCCCAATAGGCCTCTATATCATCTACCAGCAAGGAATAAGATAACTCCACTAAATTCTGTGCACCTGTGGTACTCCTACGGGGCAAGGTTTCAAAAAAAAGTTTAATTGAAATAAGAAAAAAAATGGTTTTCAAGTGAGTTACCCCAGAGCTGGGTACAGAATTAGGTCAGCAGACTTGTGCACTGTGCAGCACTGCTTTGAAGAAAACTTCAGTGAGATTTCACAGTAAGCACTGTTAAATTATGTACACTCTCATGAGCACAGAGAACATTTAAGCATTTAGAGACATTTTTCAGAAACAGATGAAACATAATGAATTAAAAGCACAAAGGACTGTGCTTTCATAACCAGCTTTCTCAAAAGTTTTGTTATTTTCACCGTTAACAAAGTTAGAATAGCAATTTAGCTTTGCTACATTCAACAAAATGGATGGAACAATTTAAAGCAGTTAATCACTGTAGAAACATCGTAAACATCTCAAAGGCTAAACCAGATGACAAATATATATACACAGTTACTCAAGTATCCTGATCATTTTCATTCCATTTTGAAGCTACCATTATCTTATTGCGACCAAAACCTACAGAAATAAAGAATATTATTTCCATTCCTCAGATATGAGCTACAATACTACCTGGTTTTATGTCAGTTTTGCTGAAATAGACATAGCCATACATTACCATAAATCAGCGAACTGATCTTGAGAGCTTAGGAGCACATTAGCATTTGATTTGTAGTTAGGACTGCTCCTCTTTTCTGTTCCTCAGCAGCACATCATTTGTGTCCATGCCCCAATAGGATCTAGGTCTTCCCAGCTTTAGTGTGCTGACTTTCTGACCTTCAATTTTAAATATAAAGTCACTGGCAAACTACACTCACTCCACAGCTTGTAAGGATTACCTTCAGTCAATGCTGGAGAGCTCTACAGGAGTGATCAAAGTTTAATCTGCTTTTAATTAAAAGCTGATCTGCTTGACCCTTGCCTCTAAAAATATCAAGCTGTTTATATAAACTGGTTTTTCCTTTTCTTTTTTTTTTCTTTTTTAATCCCCATGATTTTATAACACAGCCAATAAAAGAACACAGCGCATTAGAAACATTTTTGTTTTAAACTGGTACAGGTAATTATGTTTCAGAATAATTAACAGAAATTTCAAGAGCAAGTAAAAGTGCTAGAAGTAAAAAGAATGAAAAGGCAAATTAGTAAGTGAACTCAGATTAGATAAACATGACCATTTTTTACCCAAAAGAGCAAAAGGTAATTACAAA
Source organism: Nestor notabilis (assembly GCF_000696875.1). NCBI lineage: Eukaryota > Metazoa > Chordata > Aves > Psittaciformes > Psittacidae > Nestor > Nestor notabilis. The sequence goes on from NW_009910717.1 coordinate 43,659, forward strand.
CCAGCAACAGGTATTATAAACAACCACTGCTGGTGTGGTGAACTTAATGTGAGAGATTTTAGGGTTTGACTAAGCAAAAGCAAACAAGAACATCACCCACAGAAGAATTGCTGTTAACTTTCAGTTTGTAGCATTTTCTAGCTGACTGACATTAGGTAACAACCACCCAAAATTCAATGCCATGAAGTATTAAAGAAGGATATAGCACATTTCTCTGAACTACCCTTCTCCCTTATTTTTTATCCCAGTTAGTTTTCCCCCTAGCTTTCTCTTCAAATGGACAAGCAGGCCTTCCAGCTTATAACTTTATCAACCAAGTAAATAAATAAACAAACAAATAAAACAAAGAAGGAAACAGCTTATTTTTTAGATAATATTTGATTTTAGATAAAATTGAGGGGTTTTTTTAACCTCTAAATGAGGCCTTTTCAATCAGTCCATACTGACTGCAATGTTGACCAGCTATTTATTAAAAAAAGTTTCTCAAGGATATCCAATTTCTGATAACTTGCTCACACTTTCTCAAGATTTCTGCAACTCATGATTTTCCAGATTACCTAGGGGCTTTCACTGTGTACTGTGATACATAAACTACAGAAACCCATATACTGAGGTTAAAATATCTCCATAAAAGGTTCCAAACAGCCTGTATTTTCTTTTTAATCTACTTACAGGTGCATGCTCTTTTTCCAAACTCTGTCTGCATTCAGTACCAGAAAATCCCTAACAAAGCTCCTCTTAACCAACCTTCAGCACAGAAGACAACAAAAACTCACTCGAAACCCTTGTCATAACAAGGATTAGGCCTTTCATCAGAAAGCTCTTTATAGGTAGGGGCAATAGGGCTTCATTTTACAACCTTTTCTTTGACAGAAATTGGATGAAATACAGCTATTAGCTAAGTTAAGAAGGATGTGCACAATACCCAGCTGATAACATTTAGCAGCACCACTTCTTGGGACACCCAGCTGGTAAAAGACATGACTTAAATGTTTGGGTTTGAAGGTGGAGCAACCGCATTTGGCTGAGACAATAGTACCTTTCACTTGGAGGAGCTGGAAAAGATTTTGTGGTTCATACCTGATTTCCTTTACCCAAATATTTTAATTTTACTCTCAGTGTAGATTCTTTCTACTGGAGTTTGGAAAGATAATTGTGGGCATCCTGAGTGTCCACTGAAACTTTCTCAGTTGCAGTATTTGCTTACACTTTGCCATACCTGTGTGTTTTCAGGCAGTGCTGTAGAGTACTATATTTGAGGCTATGACATTGTGAGATTGAAAACATAATTGAAATGCATGAGCTATTGAATCATTTGTTAATCTACCAGCAAATAAGCTTGCATCAATGCTCTGTAATTCACATTGACTTCTGGTTGTTACTCAGAAAGAATTTAGGATCTTGGTCATCTCAGTCAGAGCCAATTATCCTCATTAATAGCATTCACTGCAGGTGTGTGGTCAGGCTGGACAGAGCCTTGGGCCACATAGTTTAGTGTGTGGTGTCCCTGCTCATGGCAGGAGGGTTGGAACTAGATGATCTTAAGGTCCTTTCCAACCCTAACTATTCTATGGTTCTATGATTGCCACTTGCTCCAACCAGCTGAGGATACCCACAGATTGGAAGCATTATCATTTTAGTTGCTGAAGACATTCTTTTCTTCATGAGGTAGATGTGTCACTTAGTAAACCATATAGTCCTGTCCAGTTTTTGTTTTTGCAGTAGAAACCATAGTGTTTGAGGAGGAAAAAATAACCTTGTATCATAAATATCATAGAATCACAGAATGGTTATAGTCAGAAGGAACCTTAAAGATCATCTAGTTCCAAGCCCCTGCACGGGCAGGGACAACTTCCACTAGACCAGGTTGCTCAAATCCCCATCCAGCCTGGCCTTGAACACTGCCAGGGATGGGGCAGCCACAACTTCTCTGGGCAACTGGTTCCAATGACACCACCTTCACAGTAAAGAATTTCTTCCTATTACCTAATCTACAACTACCCTCTTTCAGTTTAAAGCCATTTCCCCTTGTCCCGTCACTACATATCTCTGTAAAAGTCTGTCTCTAGATACCTTGAGGTACTGGAAAGCTGTTCTAAGGTCTCTGCTTCTCTTCTCCAAACTGAACAAGCCCTGCTCTCTGAGCCTGTCTTCACAGGAGAGATGCTCCAGCACTCTGATCATCTTTGTTCATCATCTTAAGCAGGTTCACATCCCTCTTGTGTTGGAAATAAAAAGCCACCTGTAAGATATTTTTATTTATATGTTAAAGCATTTTTTTGTTTTGTTTTGTTTGGGTTTTTATTTTACTGTGTTGTTACAAGAGATTGTTCAGGTATGGGTTGGTGTGTGTATGCATACAGTCCCCACAACTCCTGAAGTCTCTGCTGCCCAGAGGAATGCGGGATTTGACTGAAAAATTGGTAAGGTTTACATTAACAATAGCAAGGAAATGGAGTTGAAAAGAAGTGATGGGGTATTACCTGACAATAATGGGATTTGCCTCTTTTCAGAACATGTGCTGGTGTTCTGTTTTGATCCATTTTCTTGCAACCAGAAGGAAGGTAAGCAGTGAATGTAGCAGTTGTCTTCCTATGGATGTAAACTCTGTATAAATAATGCACACTGAATTGAAAAGAGTATTGATACTGCTAGTGATCATCCTCATGTTATGTATGTTTGTCATATTTTAAAACGATATAGCAATTCTTTCTCAAATATTCATGGTTGAAGCAAGGGAAGCTATACTGCAGAACGTAAGGAGAATATTTTATTAATCATGAAGCCTCAGGTATATAGTGTTGAACTGTATCTTTAGCTAGTTGAGTCTTTTCAGTGGCAGCATCGCATTTTGTAACTTCAGGAGAGAAGTAATTTAATGAAATTGTTTAAATGCAGGTTGAGTTTAAGGAGGAGAAACTCCAGTGGTTACAGCTGATGTTATACCTTACTAATTCCAGGGCTTCATATGTACTTGCTGTCTATGCCACAGCAGTAGTTCAAGCTGTTTCCAGAAGAGAGCTGTGCAGACCAGGATCAGATGTTTGCTGGGCTGAGCTTTGTTCAAATAAACAGATGCATCTGCATTTTTACCCTACATTTGTGCCCAGGTGTTATAGAAAAATGCATACCAACAATATTGACTCCTGAGTTATCAGTGCCCGCTACACTGGTATTTCCATGGTTTCATCCCTGGAGAAAATATATGCCCTCCATTTGAAAACAAAATTGTTCATTGTAGAAATAGGAAAAACAAGTCCCTTGAGAAATATCCCGAATTGTCTGGTAGGAACAAGTTTGAGAAGCAAAAAAACTACAGAAGCTGTCTATCCTAAAACAGCTGTGTACATACACAAATGATTTGAACTCCAAAAGAGACACAATTAGGAGCTTCAGTTTTGGGAGATTTTTGCATATATCTAAGTAAGGACCTGGCTTTTGGGGTATGTACTTCTGGAGCGACTGGACTGTGAGTACACATTTGAGGGTTGGAGGGTTGGGTTCCAGGTATTTGGCAGTTGCTGTGAATCATACTAGCACAGGTATTGTGCTCTTGACATTAGAAAACAGCTCACCCCAGAAAGTGATGTTAGTTATAGATGAGATTGGAGCAGGGAGCAGGTTGGAAGTGAGAGATGGGATCAATCAGATGTGTGTATGAAGGCTTTCTCTGAGCTGGTTGTTCATGAAGATGTAAGCGGAGAGAACTGATGCTTTTTTTGCAAGGTCACAGCAAGTTCTGTCTTATTACTGAGGTGGGAGAGCACTCCTGTACACAGGATGAGCTTTCACTTCTGCCAAGCAAAACTGATTTTCTCTAAAAGCAGTGTTTGTACCATGATCCCCACCTTCATACAACTAATATAGGTGAAAATGTAGCTACAGTTATGGAAATACTTACTTCCCTTTTTGCTTAGTGCTCTGTTTGCTCTTCACTTGTAGTTCTGCTTTATAGAATGACATACGGCTTATTACTCCAAATATTCAGTCACTACAGGTAATGATAACAGCAGTGACCTCTGGCATAAAATCTAATGTATATTAAAAAGAGGAAAAACTTCAGTGGGAATAATTGCCCACTTGGAACAACCTATCCCTGGATATAAGACACTATAATAAGTCTCATAACAGCAGGTTTGGCATTGTTTTTGGAACATAAGGAACAACTGGCACCTCAGTATAAAACAAGCCTTATCAGCATCTGTTGTCTAAAGCAAAGACTCCACTGTATTTTTAAAGAATAAAAGTAAGAAGAGTGAGGTTTTATTTTCAGGCCTCTGGCTTGGGAGTTGATATGAATTTCTAAGTAAATGCAAATGCTCCCTCCCGTTGCTATCAGAGTGCCACCAGAATCACTGATGGGCTCAGCTTTGGCCAGCAGCAGGTCTGTCTTGGAGCCAGCTAGTACTGTCTCTGTCCAGCACGGGGGAAGCTCCTGGTGTCTTCTCAGAGAAGCCACCCTGGCAGCCTCCTCCAGCTACCAAAACCTTGCCATGTAAAAAGAATTCAGTATCCTCTGCCTTTTAGCTATGAGAAGAGAAAAAGGAAAAGAAGAGGACAGTCAGCAAATGTTTTTTCTAGCCTGAGACATCCCTGATCTTGGAGCTGTCATCTAACAAGCCCCTGAGCAAGCCAAGATCTATTCTCATTGAAATTTTTCTCTTCAGTGCTGTCCTGTGGTTTTCATCCATCTCTCTGTAAATAGCCCTAGGAGACACACATATATATATATCTCTTACATTTTTAAAATTTCTTTGGTGATGAGTTTGCAAACACACATTCTGATGGAACTACGAGCTGTATTGCAGTGAGAACAGCTTTCCAGCCTTTTTTGAGAAAAATACTGGATGGATGGCTCTTACTGTCACAATACTTCAGATGATAAATTTGCCCTTGAATAGTGGGAGAATGTCGTGGTTTAAGCCCAGCCGGCAACTTGGAACCACGCAGCCGCTCGCTCACTCCCCCCCTTTTCCTTCCTCCCCCTGCTCCCGGAGGGATGGGGAGGAGAATCGAAGGAAGGTAACTCCCACGAGTTGAGATAACAGCTCTCCAGTAACTAAGGTATAATACAAACCACTACTGCTACCAATAATAATGATAAGAGGAATAACAAGGGAAAAGGACACAACCGCTCACCACCCACCGACCGATACCCAGCCCGACCCGAGCAGCGATCTGGGCCTTCCGGGTAACTCCCCCCAGTTTATATACTGGGCATGACGTGCTGTGGTATGGAATACCCCTTTGGCCAGTTTGGGTCAGGTGTCCTGCCTCTGCTTCCTCCTGGCTTCCCCTCCTCTCTGGCAGAGCATGAGACTGAGAAAGTCCTTGGTCAGAGTAAACATTACTTAGCAACAACTAAAAACATCGGTGTTATCAGCATTGTTCCCAGACTGAAAGTCAAAACCACAGCACTGCACCAGCTACTAAGAAGGAGAAAAAATGACTGCTGTAGCTGAACCCAGGACAGAGAAAAAAAAAGATATGGCTGTTGTGACATTGCAACAGGTTTGAAGAAGTTGAAGGGAAGTCACAAGTTAGCTGCTGCAACCATGGGGTGACATGCTTTGCCTGTCTTTGAACGGAAACACATTTGCCCAAGCCAGCAGCAGCTATCAGGTGGCGGAAGCCAGTGGGAATTCACCATGAGTGAATCATGCTAGGCTTGATCTAAAAGCTTGCTTGGCCAGCCAAGTGGGACAAGAGCAGTGAATGTCATTCACCCTGTCTTTAGCAGTCTTCCATAGTATCCTAATAGCAAAGGGGTGAAGCATGGGCAGGGGGAGACTACGGGGTGGGAGGACTACTGTCTTGTGCTCAGCAGAACAAGGCTCACCCTTGGGGCTGCTGCTGGTGGTGGTGTGCATTGGTTTTGTGGTGGACTGGTCACTCATGCTGATGATCATCAGTAAGGACCTGGGTGGTGGGACAGAGGCCACCTTCCACAAGGCTGTGGGTGGCTCCAATTTGGGTAAGGCAGGAAAGGCAGCCTTCTCACCTCCAGACTAAAGAAACCCCACCTCTGGGCCCCAGGGACCTTGGTGGCAATCTGAGGGATGACTCCTGGTGCAGCAGCCTGGCAGAAGTCAGGTTGTCTCATTCTCTTTTTCTGTGGCTCATGGCACCCCTTCAGGAGGGGGGGTGGTGGGAAACAAGGGTTCACACCACCCCTGGCAATGAAAATAATTGCTGGTTGCTAGATGTTATAGGTGATCATTCAGGATGGTTAGGAGCAGAGGCTGAGCCTCCCAGCTAATGCCAAAGGTGGAGACTGTGCCAATGGTAGGGTGCTGGCCAGGTGCTCCTGCAATGCCAGTGCCATGGAATCATGGAGGGGAGCCCTGGAACATTGTAGTACTGACAGGTGAGCCATGCTTGAGGTGGATCCACTTCCATCGGCTCTTCACATTCAGGTGGATGCACCTGCATGGGCTCCACAACATCTGCCAAGAGTGATGGCCATTGCTACTGTGCAGCTGATGGTGCCTTGCCTCTGACACCGCCTCCTATTCCACTATGGTTCCTGCAGCCACGTCTCTGCTCTCCCACACAAAGGGCAGCCACCCTCCCTGCTGCTCTGGGACCTCTTGTTATTTGAGGGCTTCAGCCCTCAGTGAATTGTGGGCCAGCTGCCAGGGCCTGGAACAGAAGGCAGTGAGGTGGCTCATGACATCGGAAGGCCACTGTAACGGCAGTGCACATGGTCAGATATGGCTGTTCTAGGAGACGGGATTCTGTGGCCTGAAAGATGGCCTACTGGGGGGAATGAGGAAGGCTGGGGGGGCTGAGGGCCCCTTTCCTGGGTACTGCTCCCCTGTGCCATTCCCCTGGCCCTTGGGTGCAGGGACTGCCCTCCACATCCCCTAGAGTGCTCCAGCCCCTCCTCATCCCATGCCTGGGCTACCTTGGATGACATGGCAGTAACAGTTACCCTCCACTGACCCAGCAAGTGGTGCATACCCCTGTGCACTGCAGCAGCTGTGAGGGGCAAAGCATCCAGACAGATCCATCCAGTGTGAGTGTAATGGACATGGACTTCCTTATCTTTTTGCTGAGCTCAGTTAATAAAACTTGTATTAGATCATACAGCCTGTATGCTGAAAGAGGTATCCTGCAGCTCCACACTCTCTTCATTTCCATACACTCATAGAACTGGTAGAGAAGCATCTCTGCAAAACAAAGAAGTCTGCTAAGATTCCTTTTCTGCACCTTCTACAGGTTACAAATGCTTCACATAATCCCTAGGCAGAGACATACACTAAGAACAGCTACTGAACCACATTTTAAAGGTTGTTGGATCCGATAGTTTGTTCTTATGGTCATCAGTGTTACGTGACTGAGATGTTTTGCTTGTTTGGATAAAGCAAGACTATTGATTGAAAAAAGAAAAATGTCATATTTGTTTATCTTGGAGACACAGCAATTACAAAATGAGATTTCTTATATTTACTCCTTATGTTAGGCAGACAATTTGTCTTTAAGGTATGCCTCTGTGGAAATTACAGTTCAATCGGGTTTGAAAGGAAAATTTGTTTTGTCTGAATTTTGGTTTACTTTGCAGTTTAAGTTCCAGATGACTTCGAAAATGTCAAGTTGTCATCCTAACTGCCAGTACTAACATCACCTCTTATTTATTTTTACTGATATCATACATATTAATAGAATTTTGCACCTACATTGTGTTTCCCATTCATGAATTTCAAAGGCTTTAAAAATGGTTAAGAATTCTCTCTGTCTCCGACAGGTGAAGAATTTTAAGCACACATTTTTTACCCTTGATCTTTCAAAGGATAACTTACAGACTTATTATTTGCAGAGTGTATTTCTGTGTATTTCTGTGTGTTTCTTGAGTAACTCCCTGAATGCATGGAGTTGATTAGTATCCCTGTTCGTGGTAGTTAAATAATTTCATGCAGTGTTACCTAGTCAAGCAGAGTGGTCCAGATTACCACGTATAACTACTGGATTCTGACTACCTCTTCAACAGGAAATTGTTTACCCATTTTGAGTAACACTGGATTTGAAACGAGAAGATAAAACTAAGATTTCTCTGTGATAGAAAATGAAGAGAGAATGCTGAAGCCACTGGGTGTCACTGCTTGACTACCTTTCGGTGTAATAAATATGCAAAGGTCTGTGAGGACTAAAAATAATCTGCCACAGCTCTTGAGTAATGCTTAACTGGGAAAATACTTAATTGCTTGTTCAACAAACAGCAGTTGTTACTAGTATTGCAAGTTCCAAAAAACTTTCTACTTTGCTTGTAAATGGTGTCTTTGAAATATCTAATTTATTTGGACTGGCTTATTTCTCTGGCAGCTTTTAAAACACAGAATGTTATTTTGTAATAAGTGCTCAGGAGAGTTTTTGAATAGAGTGACACTGAGGCGGGAAAAAAACCCAAATGATGTTTATGTTAACTGAAATAATTTGCACTTCCTTGTTTTTAACCATCTTCAGATTATCAATTTACTGGGACACAAAGGTTTTGAAAAAAGGACAGAAGTTCTTAATTAAAGGAAATAAAAATGTGAAAGGGTTAAAGATATGTGCTATTTACTGTTCCCATTTATGGGCTCTCATTTTTAAGGTAGTGTACACATAACTTGAAAACTGTTGCCAGAGAACTGGGGCTCATCCTGCAACCTGAAAGCAAGATCTGCCATTACAGTGGTAGTTTGAGCTAAGCCAGACTGTAGTTATAGGTTGACCCAAATAGTCAACGGGCTGATTGTACGTAATATAGATAACAGAAAGGACATACCAAGAAAAATGTTAATCCTCATTTTAATGTGCTGTGGATCAATGCCTTATACAGCACCCCTTCATGATCTTGGGGTATCTGAAGTCCCTGGAAAGGTGACATAGGTATAATTGAGGAAAAAATTCAGTAAGCTCTCCCCTCCCCAGCTTAAGTTTCTTGCTGTCCTATATCCTTATTTTTCCCTTTTGTTTGAAAATACCAGCATTTAAAATGCCATTTGAATGAAACTACACTTAAAAATCTTGAAATACTGTGCAAAAGAAAGGACTTCTTATACTGGTATTCTTTCTAAAATCCCAGTTAACACAATGCAGCAGCCCCTCTTCTTTAGACTTCCAGTTCCCAATTTGTTGCAAGGATTTAGGTTCTCTTTTTGTGGGATGAGAGGGTATGTCTATCTGTTTTCTTCTAGCTCTTGGAAATCTTTCCCATTTTTTTTTTCCGAGCCAGGTCTCATTAACAATTTTGCTTTGGGAGAGTCCCAAACTCTGCTTTCCTTTCATTAGAAAAAGGTCAAGGTATACACCAATGCAACATTTGAAACTTAAGGTCAATCTTCAGCTGGAAAATTAATTCCTTGCCTCATTTGTAAGATGGTTATAGTCTCCCAGAACCTGCCTTTTGCCTTATTTGCCCAGTGCCTGTATTTCTTCCAGAGCTGCACCCTTTTGATGTCTCCTATTTTATTTCAGCATGAAAATACTTGTGGACTTCATGGTATCTCATTATTTAAGATTTGGAGCTACCAGTGTTGTAACTAGCAGATCCAGTTCCTTCTTTTTTGGTCTGCATCAGTGGCAAACAAGCCTGTTCAGTTACTGGAGCACCATAGTGCAGTACTGTTTGTTGCTCAAACTTTTTTAAAACTGGAGAATGAGTCTTCTGCCTCTTTTTTGTCCCACCCTAAGCTGTGAAGTGTCTTGATTCACAGCTAAAGACAGTGTGCTAACTCGTCTACTCCATATTCTAACTGTAGGAAGTCATCTTGCCAATCACTCCAGGAAAGCCAACTATGGTTTCTCTGGGCTCCCTTTAATTTCAGTTTCCTCTTGCACACTTCACTTATTTCAGTCTTCAGCACTGCCACTTTGCTGAAAAAGCTGCAGCCTTTACCTAAATTACAACCCCCAAAGACGCTCCACAGCTCTGAATGCTTGAATCAAAACCCATTTAAAGCTAAAGAAGTATTTCTATCCTACTCGTACAGAGTTATAGACGTCCTTTCCTGAAGACCTCTCTGCCAGCTCATTCACAGATTCTCAAAAAGAAGAGGCCTAAGTTTCTACTTGGATAATGAGCAATTGTCAGAGAACAGCTGTTGTGCTCCAGATTCAGGCATCTGTTAGATTCTTCCACATACGTGTAAAAGCATGAATATTTGCACCTAGCTGGCCAGAAAGAGATCAGCAG
>NW_009910717.1:53866-62982 GCF_000696875.1 Nestor notabilis
ATAAGTGTAGAGTATAATTACACTCAAATATTACTTGGAATCTAAATTGCTTTTAGAAATTGAATGTGAAACCCATGTATACCCATGCTGAACTGTGTAGAACCTAACCTAAATTTCCCCCAAAGAGCATCTGGCTCTGGGAATCTGATTAAAATCCAGAGTTCAGCTGAATCTGTTCTGGGATTGCTGTAGGTTAGTTTCAGTACAGAAGAGAGAAACTTTCAACAGGCTGTTGAGGTGTAGTAGTTGTTCAGAAAAAAAATAATGAAGTAGACCTCTGAACTCTTGAACATAAACTAGGGAGTACAAAAAGGCATAAAGTCAGCAGAAAGCATATGATCAATTTTTTCTTTTTTTTTTTTAGAAAATCACAGACTGTACAGAGATGCTAGAAATACTTCTAAAAAAAACAAAAGGAAAAGGTAAGTGCCAAGCATTCCATGGTGAAATATGAAACAGAGAACCCCCAAGAAAAAAAAATCCCCACCATAACTATGGCTCAAGATTGTGTACAGAGTAGGAAAATATCTGCACGCATTGAGGACTGAAAATCCTACTCTTTCAAATCTGGCTTCCCTCCATTAATCCTTGAAAAGACAATAAATACTGCTGAGGATATATCACAAATAAATTAGAAGAAAATCTGTTAAAAAACACAGATACAGTATCATGAAGGTGTCAGTATAGCATAACCGTACTTGAAATTACTCTTTCAAGTGTTAGAGCACAAATAAGTATGGTAAACACAAATAAGGAAAGATACATTCTTTGAACACATAATGGGTGACTGCTTCACTGTGTTGTGGTTCTAAAAGTCTATGTTTTTTCAAAATGTCTACAGTATACAGCTTTTAAAGGGGATTTCATTCAAAGGGCTCATCAAAAAGAGGAAATCCAACACAATTTTCACAGAAAATGTAAAAGTTTCAGCAATTTTTCTTTGCAAATTGAAAGAATGCAAAGCAAGAAAATGGAGATATCTTGAAAAAACATTTACTTAGAAAACAGTCCACCTAAAATGCTTCCTTTCAGTTCAGACTATTTGATACTTACATATATTTAAAGAACAATATTCTAAAGAACAGATACCACAAATATGGTCTTGCTTCTTGATATTGTTAAATCTGTAAGACAGAAAAACCTTTTGAGTTACCACTTTTATGCTCCCCATTTGGTCTTCGGTTGTTTCACTCCTTAAGTTTTCCCACATTCATCTGACATTTGGCCACTTGAATTTGTTAGTATAGAGCAATTTAACAGCTCAGAAAGTATCTTCATGTTTTGGTTGGTTTTTTTTCCCCCCTCAAAATTCTTTCTTGAACTTGAACTGTGGATTCCAAACCCAGATACAACATTTCTGCCATGGTCACAATGAAATTTTTTATAGAGATAGTGTAACCTTTTATGTGCTATGTGCTCCCTTGATCTCTCAAAGAACATATTCACTCCTTTTTCCTACTATCACATTCATCCTTAGTGAACACTTAAAGGTCTGTTCGTATCAGATTAAAGAGTTCTCAGGCATTTCAATGTTGACAAAATTTTCTCAAAGGAAAAATACTTTGACATAAACCCTTTAGATTCTTGACTGGCTTTTATAGTAATTCAGAAAGTAAAAGTGGTCACTGATTAAAATATGAGTAATTGCATATGTTCACAAAATTTATGGAATTGCTTGAGATATTCAAACAGCATGACACACCTCAATAAAACAATTCATTTCAGAGCTACAAGTTCAAAAAGCAAGAGCCATTCAAAGACAACCATCTGAATTAGTGTTTTCTTTCTTTTTATCTGATGAATAAAGAAAAAAAAAAGAGGAAGGATTCTTTTTCAGAGAAATTCAGGATGAGAACAAGTTGAAGACTGGGCCATTCAAAATAGGAGCAAAGCACACGTAAATAGTAAGAAAGTATAGCCATAGGAACAAAATGCTTAGAATTGAAGACTGGAAGAGATGCAGGAGCCAAACAGAAAGTGCATTGCTCTCCACTCCCCACCATCCTTCCTGACTCTCCCATAGGAGAACTATCTCATCCCACAGAAAAATGGCTCAGCATTAGTGAGAATGTAATGAAGTGGGAATTATTGCTACCAACAGCTATTTTGCAAACTGTATTTTGAAAAAGAATGTATTTTGTGAAGCTTATTTAGAGTTTTTAAACTCTTTGGTTTACTGCATGTTTCAAAACACAGTAGAAAAGGATCTTTTCTCATTTGTTTTTTAAGCCTGCTAAGATCCTCGGTTGCCTATCAGATTTTCCCTACTTGAAACAGGGTAAACAAATCAGAAGTCACCCTATTTGTAGGGCCTAGTATTAGCACAGCTGTCTTGATGGCTAAAACCAGGAGGAGCTGCCATCAAAACATAGGATTTGATGTTTCATCTCAGCACCCCTTCATTTGCATTACTGAGTTGGAAACTCTTTCAAGCAGTATGTTCTTGCTGTATTATTTTATTTAATTCAGAAGAATCAGCCAGAGAAATGACATTTGGTACAATATATATAAAATATTTTTACTGCAGTATACATCCCTTTCCATAATCTGTCCCTTCAGATACAGTCATCTCTTAAAAGCACCAAAAAGAGTATCATGCAATAATAAGTTCCTCACTTCACACACTTTTTTCTCTATAAAAATGTTTTCATTCTACATATAAAATTACAAGTGTTGCTTCTTTCTCCATTGTCATTCACTGTTAGACCTGCAAATTCTGTCTGGCTCCTAAAAACAAAACAAAGTGGCTGTTTGTATTTCCATAGGCTGCTGCAATTTCAAAGGTTGCTTTATAAGAAATAGACCCTCCCAAATGCATTGTCTCTGGAATTCATGCCAAGTGATGCATACAGAGTTGTTGTAGTTCTTTTATAGTTTTGCACCCAAATAACAGACTAGATACGTTATTTTTTGGATCTCGTTTTGGTACCATTCCAGCAATTTGAAAAGTGGTAGGTTTGATGTGGTACAACAGCTGGTATGAATTTAGATATGGATAAGGATGGTGAGTCGCAGCTCCTAGGACAAGCTTTTTTCTAAATTTTATTTAGAAAATAATAGCCTACACGTATGTGGAGGCCATTCTGTTTCAGACAATATACATGTAGTCTATGTCACCCCTTTCTAAGCCTTCTTCCATAGTAACTTCATCTTTGGCCATGGAGCAGTTAGCTAGCCATAACCACTATACAATGCTTGCATAGGAGTCAGTATTAACTGCCTCTCTGTACTTCTTTTAAATGTATCATTCCTATTGTGTGACCTTGGTTACATGAAGGCTTTGTCACACAGGTTCACAGCCCATTCATGGAAGCCAAAGTGGCAGTAAGGTAAATTTTGCTTGAAAATTCATTTTGAAGTCAGCACATGACCCCACATTTGAATGCGGGGAAGAAACATGCGTTAAAAGTGCATGCTCAGCTAATCACAGTGGAGGTAAGGAAAAGCAATTGAATTGTTCGGGAGAGAAAGATTTATGAGGTGAATTTTAGCTGCAGCCTTAATTGGATAAGGGAAATAATTATGGAACGGCAGTGCCAACAGAGGAAGTATGATTGCTTACAAAGTAGCAAACATGAACGATACGTACCTTCCTTCTTATAATATGAAAAGCACCAGCCTTGTCTGAATTTAAAATCTGTCAGTCTGTCAGCTCAGAATCTTAAATGTTTATTAGCCCATTTTCCCTTCTAAGTTCCATTTCTGTAAGGCATTTAAATACATGCCTACTTTTAAGCACAGAAAGGCTGCTGCTAAAGGCAATCTGAATTCCAAATTAGCCATATATATTTTAGTACTCTGCCGAACAGAAGCTTTGAATAACAGTATCAAAGAGTTGGATATTTTATTCCCTTTACATTGATTAACCTGAGATGAGTGTATGTCTTAAAGATACTGCCTTGGCTGGTCCATTTGTCATACCAACTATTGACCATCTCGTGTTCTTCAGGCATGGCAGCTCAGAATAATATGACATCAGGAAGAGTGATTTGTTGTATCATTTTTCTGATTTGTGGAAGCCACAGTCTCTTACATTCAGTCCCAGGATTTGATAAAAGCTCTACTGTAGTGGTTTCTAGTATTTATGGTGCAATATATCCAGAAGGGTTGCAGTTGCCATCATGTTGCCTAATGCTCTTTTCCTTTTGACATTGAAATATATTATCCTGCTTGATATAGATGGAAAGGGCTTACTTGGTGAAGGCTACTGTATAATGCCATAGCTAATGGCATGTTGACAATTATTTATAAAATTTGCTAAGGGAAATGCAGTGCTCAGGAAAGATAAAGCCTTGAAATCCCTGTACATGGAAGTCTTTTAGCACCTTCTTTGGGACAGTTACTCCTGCAGCTATGGGATAGGGCTGAGTGAACTTTCTCCTACTCCCTCTCTACCATCCTTCCTCCCACATGTAGTCGGGGCACCTCTGCAAGCAGATGGTTAGTTCTGTTTTTCCCACCTTCCTTTAACTCTAGACCTTTTGTTGATACTGCAACCAAGGAAAGTCAATTGGGATTATTTTTTTTAATTTATTTTTTTTTGTTGAAAGGTGCCTGCAAAGCTGGAGGCTAAACCTTCACATACAAGAGAGGACACCACAAGGTGCTTGTAAGCAGGAAAATTTTCAAAATCTGATCTTCAACACATTTTTTAACTTTCTGTATACCAAGCAACTTTAAGATAACCTTCCCTTTCTCACATTCTATTTCAGCCCAGGCTAGTAGACAGTCTTTTGACCACTTGAAGTAGCATTACAGACAACAGCATTCTCCCTATGGCTGGGGGCAGGCAGAGCTCACAGACCCCATGGAGAAGTCTGTAAGTGCTTTGCAGAAATACCATCTGAATGGCATATGCACCTCCATAAAACACCAGCCTGCTGTGCCTGTGGTCCAGCCTGTCCTTACTGTCTCATTAACATTTCCATGATGACTTTCACAGTGAATACACACTTTCAGTGGTGGTTGCTTTTGAATTTGCTAACATAGAGATTCCACGAGACCCAGGGATATGAAAGGCAGTAAAACCTGCTTGGTTTTGTCATGCAGGAAAGAAACAAATCTGGGCAACTCGGTAACTTCTGTGTCCTGGAGTTCACCAGCAGACTCATGGCACCACTGAATGTGCAACTATGTGGAGTCACTGTACTCCTGCCAAACATCCTGTGGTTCCTCAGAGTAGCTTTGGTGAGCTGGACTGTGGTCAGGGCTGGTGGTATGAGGGACTCATACTTGACCTTCACAGAAAATTATTTTTGGGGTGTTTAATGGGTTCTATTTACTGATAACAAGCTTTGGACAAGGTTTTTGACCATCATGAAGCAGGTGGAAAAGGACGGTGGCTGTAACTAACGTAGCAAAAAGAGAGTGTGCAGCCAGAAAGACCAATCAATAGCATACTTTTTGTTATGTTCTGTTACAAATATGAGCTGTGTATTTTTTCCTCAGGAGACATCAAACGTATTAAAAATAGTATCGGATTAATACATACTTCACTTCTGCATACTGAAAAGGGAAGTAATCGATTTTCCTCATACCTTTTATCTACCCACACATTAACATTTGCAAAAGTCAACTTTCCATCTTTTTGAGTACGTGATACAATTAGCTAATATTTAGTTTATTTTATTAATCTAGATTCTTTTTTTCTTAAGTTTTGTTTAAGAATTTTTTTCCTCCTTTTAAGCGTAGTAGTCCTGAGTCCCAGATTAATTTTGTCTTATCCCAATAAAGACATGAGGATCGGCCCTTATGCTTTATTTTTATGAGCATTCAGATGATTCTTCCTCTGCCTACTGCAGAAACCATAACCCCACCAGACTTTACTTCTGAGAAGAAGTGGTTTGAATTTGAATCGTATATACTACCTGCTGTGCTTAGTGCATCTCCAAAGTTAATGACTGCTATTTTTGCCCAATTGCTTTCTGCTTGTGTACTGTGTGGAAAGACTTGCAAAGTGATTTCAAATATTTAAGGAAGCAGGAAGATGGCATATTATTCAACAAAATTATTATACATACTAGAATATCCATATTTTCATTACATCTGAAGTCTTCCCAATCTTTTTGCAACTTGATCTTAAATAAAACAAGCTATTAACAGATAAACTTCTATTTGCAAGTAAAAATTAGTAAGTTTTGGGCAAGCCTTTCCCAAGCTAAGATTAAAGTCAATGCACTAGATAGAAAGAGCTCTGAGCAGCAGGAAGGAAAGTAGGGAAAAGGTCGCTTACAATGAGAAAATATTAAAAAGCAATGTATGTGACAGAAGGAAATAAGACAGAATAAGAAACTAGATGTGTAAATTTGAGGAGTGGTTATGTAATGAAAGGATTAGCTTGCACTGGAGAGAAGACTGGGATCAGAAAGCAAAAGGAAACAGTAAGATCAAAGAGAAAGATGCTGAGTGAACAGGAGAGTGTGAAGATACTAGGCAGTGAGATAAGGAAAACAGATGCTAGAAAAAGGAAACTTCAGCATACAGCTACTAATGAAGAGTGAAAAGCAAAGTTACAAGTAAAATAACAAATCCAGAGAAAGAAATTGCCAGGCAGGAGTGACTGGATCTGAGAGAGAAACAATCTATTTATCCCTAGGAAAAAGGGCAACTTTTGCCAGACTCTAATGGTAGTAACAATGATAGAAACTGCTGGTAGGGAAGATGAGTGCAGGGATTGAATTTTTCATTTTGTTTTTGTTTTTAATTTGGTATATACCTGCTATGATCTTATGAAAAACAGTATGTACCAGGCGATGACCTTTATTTTAATTTAATAATTCTCATTAGATTAAGTGATAGTGATTTCCTTCTGCAGCAACCTGGTCTTCACCTAGCCCCTACCAACAGCCGTTCTAATTAAAATCTCCACTAATGGACTTCATAGAGAAGAATCAGACAATCTAGACTACTGAATTAAAGATGCTGGCACTTTCCCTTACACCGAAAGGGAGTCAGCTTTTGTTATTTTAATTTCTAGAGAAAGATCTTCTCTGCATTCAGGAAGGCCCTTTTAAGATCAGCTACTATTGATACTTTTCACCAGTAAGGATCTCACTCTGGACTCAAGGCTTTGTAACTCACCCTAGGGAGCTGGGAATGCTTGGTGTCTCTTTCTCTATTCTGCAGATCTTCTGTTCAGCAAGACCATTTATAAGTCCCTAAAGAGATTATATGGCATTTACATACCTATTCTCATCACATTGAGAAAAATAATTTAGCTTGCAGACTGCACTAGGAGAGTATCAGTCTGTAATATTAAGACCACTTTAAAGTCAGCCAATGTAGTGAACATTTTAGTAAGACCAGCTAAGATTTCCACTCACTGCTTCCTGCATAAACATCAGAATGTGCCACCTGAAGGACACAAGTGAGACTCTGGCAGCCACCTTGCAGTGGGTGTAAGCCCAAGATGCTTTGTGCTGATCCACAGTGAAATGAAGCCCAGAATGGGCATCTGGTCTCAGCTGTTCCCAGTTTTCTGCACCAAGCTTTAGACTAAAACAGGTGGAAGAAACAGCTGGAAACCTTCTGGAGTGCCTTTAATAAACAATTCCTCCAAGCTCAGCTGCACAGACCTCCTCTGGCTGCTGAATTCCTTTCACTTGAAATTTGTATAAAGGATTAGCAGCTGCCAAATAAGCACAAGACAACTGCTACAGGTGATGAGTCTTTCATTTTGTGCAAGGAAATCCTAATCAGTCTGTTCCTGAGATAAAGACTCGCCACAATTCACTTCTAATACTAGAACAAGACATGTGGATTATGTCCGAGATCCGCAATTACTTTCTGAGTGCTATTTAGCATTTGCAGAACATAAGTATGCTGAAATCTCTCCTTTCTAGTGTTGGTTTGCATATTTTAGTCCCTGCTTTCTTAACACTCTGCTGGAATATGCTAATACCTTGATTAACGAGCTTCAAGATTCTGCTGCTGATAGTCTGCAGCTTGCTTAAAATCTCACAGGTATGAAAGGCCAAGCTGAAGTTGAACTATGTCTCTTCACAGAACTTTAAATTCAGTGCCAGTAAAATTCTTCACTGGTTACAGAATTATATGAAAAATTTCATTAAATGTGTTTTCTACTGACTGTAACTTTTTCTCACGGAGCTTTTACAATTACTTTTACTAGATATTTATATTTCAGGTGAACTCAATGCTTCAGTGAGAATCAGGTCCTACAAAAAGCTTTTCTAGCTTTTTAAAGTCCAGGCAAAGATGTACAGCAAGAGGGGTAGACGGGAATACAACTTTGTTCCCAAGTTGTTACTATCCCCTGGAGCAATCAATATGATTTTAAGCTGTCATACAGTAGAGGCTGCAGGGCTGTGCAGCTCCCTGCATTTGCATTGCTGCTGCTGCTCTTTGCTCCTAGCTGTTACTGGGCTTTGGCACACCACAGTGTAGTACAGGAACTTGTCAGAGAAAAGGAAGCTCTCATTTGTCTGTCAGGCACATCACCGGCAGCCTGGAGCGGCTGCCGTGGAAATACCTGATAATGTTGGCATAACAGAAAGGTCAGGCCTGTGGTTTGTAATAAGGAGTTTGCAATCGTAATAAACTGCCACTTGAAATGGGCATTTAGCCTTGCTGAAACTGAATCATAAATACACTGTGTGTGGCTATCACAATATTGACAGGACTTCTAGGGAAGTTACTTCATTCTACATATACATATACATTTATGTCTGTATATATATGCACATATATACAAATGTTTAATCTAAAAATAGACTTCTATGAGAAAGATGACTTACTAATAAGCATTTAATTGCTGCAGATACAGTATTTTTGCCTCTAATCGTAGGTGTAGTAAAAACGATTACCTTCTTCATTTACTAGGATGGTAACTGCATATAATGCTGATTGATCTACAAAGCAGTTTATAAAGGACAGCAGATCTGCTCCTCTTAACAACTTGGCAAAGCAATTATAGTCAATTTTTCTCTTGTTCAAAGCCACAAGGAAATAAAGAGGGAACACAGAATTAGCCTGGGCAGATGTACACTGCAACAATATAGATGGGGAACAAGTGCAATATTCTGAAAACTGGTGCAGTAATTCATTCTGCTCTCTGTCAGTATGAACATACAAAGCCAACTCAAAACCTGTATCCTCTT
>NW_009910717.1:63013-99241 GCF_000696875.1 Nestor notabilis
TATCTTGATGCTGCAGAGCATAATACTAGCATTTAAAGGTGCATTGAAGCATGCTCCTCTCCACTTAGAAAGTGCTTGCTTTTGTAATAGGGTTTAATTGTTTATCTTAATACTTCTGTGATGTATTTTATGGTATTGCTGGGAAAATATGGCAAATGTCACTGAGTAATTTTGAGCTGAACCTTCCCAATACTGTCCTTCAATTCTTTCCGCATCGCTTCCTGTTCCTCCCCAGTAGGACGCAATCCCCAAGCCTCTCTGGGCTTTTCACACATTTCCTTCTCAGTCAGTTTTCTATGACAGAGTATCTCTTCTGAAAATATTCAACGAATTCAGTGTAAATTCACAAATATGTTTAGAATATCTAAGTTGTATTTTCCGGAGAATTTACTATTAGTATGGAAATGTTTGCTAGACTCTCTGTGAAAATATAATAGTAAAAAAATAATTTACATAACCATTCACGTCCATATTTGAGGAACAAATATTTTAGTACTATATGTATGAGTCATAAACATTTATTTGAAAGTAATTTTTAGAGAACTCTTGGATATCTAGGCTCTATTCATTTCAGTGATAAGAAAATCTCTGTAGTATGTATTTTCCGCATAGCACAACAATGACTTCTATTTACAACACTGCTGCAGTTAAGACGTTTGTATTATTATTAATGTGTTATTCCTGATAGCCTGCATTTCCAGTACTGCCATAGAATACCACAATGAAGTTAATGTTATCCACAAATTCTGTTATGTTTTAATACTTTCAGGTGTATACTCAAACATAATTGTAGAAACTGAAAAGTAGAAGTTTTCTTAAAACAGACTCCTATTCTCTTTCATAAGCACTTACAGAATATCAGAGATAGGGGAACATAAACAATAGCATAAAATATGTTGTAGTGCAGATGTTGTCTTATGGATGCTTCACTTCCATTTGCCCTGGGCACATTCTCATCTGCTTGCAATCATGTGACATCCCAATAGCAATTACACCAATTATTTAATGGATAAATTGATACTGGGCAAACAGACGTATGAACTCTACAGACATTCTTGCTTGCTTCCTGGTCTTCTGTGTCACCTGCCATGCTTTGGTATTGTGCTGCTGTTCAGTTGAATTTATACAGTTATCGGTGCAATCTTAGTGTATTTGGCAGAAGAACAAAGGTAGAGAAAATGAACAAAGGCTTTTTGAAATAATTGGCTGAGTCCTCAGTTCAGCCGCTTTGGTTTATGCTAACTGAAGTCCTGTTCCAATATCATCAGTGTCTTCAATCAATCAATCACTATTGCTTCAAGTTTTGTCATAGCAACTGAGTAAAAGCACTATCCATATACTCACTGAAAAGACACTGCACTTACATGAGCCTGTGAATGCAGGTGTTGTTCTGTTAATGGTCCGGAGATAATCATCCAAAATTCAAAGTCTTTGCTTATTCTTATGGGAAAAAAAAAAGAAAAATACAATGTCTGTGGTACAGATTCTAAAAACAATCTCTTGGTATTGTTACCACTTTGACATCAGGATGAGTATTTTAGCAGTGAACTCTTGATCTCAGTCAAGTTTCAGAAACATTTGGATCTATCATTTATTTGAGGGTCGGTTTTCCTACGAGTGGTTAATTAGTGAAGATGGATGATTGTAAATGGGTGCTCTTTCCTTGTGTGTCCCTAAATTTAGACTTTACAAATGCAAAGACTATAACCCTTTGTGAAGAATTTCCCCTTGTGGGGGTAGTTATGATGCCACGAACAAAAGGTGACATTTGTAGGAGATTTAGGTTAGTAGAAAAAGAAAATGCCTTTTGATACACAAGTGTTTGAAAAAGTAGAACCATATAAAACAACAGAAGGCAGGCTAATGCAATGAGGCTATTGTACTCAATATAGAGCTTGCTACCATTACCTATGAATGTAAATGAAGATGGCAAGCAGTTCCTGCTTAAACAGTAAAAGAAGTGGTTAGGAGTTTTCAGACGGAAAATAAACAGCTGAAATTATTTCAGATCATTTTTAGAACAACAAAGCTCTGTTTGATGTAGAAAGTGAATAAGCTAACCACCTTTTCACCCTCTTTGATCATTTAAGAGGCTCAATCCTCTAATTTCAGATTGCATAATTCAACAGTATTACTAACAAGAGGAACAGAGTAAAACATATATGTATACATCTATATTATACTATGTATTTTAAAAGAGCATTTTATTTTAAAGTAAGTTATACAACTTAAAATTATAGTAATTACATAATTTTAATACTCTTACACACATTTTGCACATATGTAAGTAGTAATGTGAAGACAATCAGGTTCACAGAATAAGTATACAGCTTGTCTGCCTTTTTTTTTTCCCGTGACAATTTCTAGGTTACAACGTTTGAAGTTATTGTGTGTGAAGCAATTAAGAGGATGGAAAGTTCAAAATAAGGAAGTAAGAAAGCATACTTTCAATTCTATACTTAACTGTGTGGATGGGGCACAAGGATTTCTTATACCTCTTGCCTTTCTGTAGTAAAAGGAGCAAATGTAGGATTATGCTGACACATACCAGTCCTTAACTGATGTTTCAACTCCCTTGTGTATGGAACAATCCTTACCTACCAAGTTCTGTCTTAATCCTTTTACTCTCAGGCAATAGCTGAAGATTTATCTCTATGGTTCAGACCTTCATAGGCCATGGGTAATAGTGGACATACTGGTTTTAACATATGCGACTTACTTAATCTCAAGGCAGAAGAGTTCAAGGAGAAATTGCCCAGCACATTCTTAAAACACTTTTTGAAAGGATGTCTGTCTGGCTAGCACTCTAAAATGATGGTACTTACAAGTATGGCTCACTTTTAAAAACTTTCCATTGCTTTGATTTATAAAAGGGCTGTTTCACACTCTCCCAGTGAAATGAACTCCCAAGGGTAGCTGGGACCACTTTGACCACTGTGCTATTGCTTCCAGGGAGCTCACCAGGCTGACTCCAATTGCTGCAGGTCACTTCTACCACATAAAACTCTGTGTTTACTAGTTCCCTGATCCAGCAAGTACATGGAGAAGCTGACTTTTTTGTCTGTTGAAGTAAAGTACTGGCTACAAAGCACTGCCATCCTGTCCAGTCTCCTGATATAAGGATCACTGACCTGCAAGAATCGATAGCAACACCTTTGTGTTGCTAGGATCTTGAAATCACCTTCAACATTAAGCTGGATTAAGGTAAATAGACAACGAAAAGTTGGCTACAAAATCCAAATATGGACATTATAGTTACCTACCTGAAACATAGAGAAGAGTGATGTTGCATCTTGCATCCAGTTCAGAAAACAGCAGGTCTCTCTCCTCCTTTTCTAAAGTGGACTCATTCCACAAGTTCTGCAGAGAGTACTTGGATATTCCTGTTTTCTGGCTACTTACTGTTCTATCTTTCTGTTATTACTAATGTCCTTTCTGAACATCTCCGTGATTGACTGAATTATTAATACGTCATCAGCCTATAGAGGGATAAATGTGCTTTCTCAATTGGTGAAACAATGTTTTTCACTTTTTGAAGCCCATACACACTTTGAGTTTACATTTCATGTATATTTATTTATACCTCACACTTTGCACCCACACTCAGCATGATAAATAAATGCAACTTATTGCTGACTCTTGACTCAGGCCAGCTTGGCAACAATCAGTCACTTCTTTGACGTGATAATGGACTTGTGGAGATTGACCTTCAGCCATGCCTTAAAGAACACCTCGACAAACCACACACAGACACTGCAGCTGAAAAACAAAAAAAGGATTTTAAAGCAGCGACAAAGAGGCACGCGCAGATCTGTCAGGTCTTGCAGATTTGGCAGGTGATTCTTTGAGTCTATGATGACATGATTGATGCTTGTGTTCTACTGTCACCTCAGAAAGATTGCTTCCCTGTCTTTCTGCCTAAGACCTGGGATATCTGTGCACTGTCTTGTACTTGTACTACCAGAGTTATACATTCTTGCTCTTCAGTATGTGGCCAGACCATTTAATGAGATATAACAAAATGTGACTAACGTGGATATCTTGTGGTTTGTCTTACCTTTCAGCACTGAGGAACTACTTTTTGTATTCCTTTCAATATATTTTCTCAAAGCCAATTTGAGTTATCTTCAAACAAATCTCTATGAAAAAATGACTTTGTAGTTCTACAAGTAAATTAAAAAATATTTTAAAAACTTGGTTAGCATTACACAGAAAGAAAGGTATGAAATGACAATCTGGGAGAGCACAGTGAGTTAAGAAGAAAGATTTCTCTCCTTAGCCTGGAGGGTTAAGGTACTTCACCAACTATCATCTTGAACAAATATTTAATTTTTTTTATATTTGAAATACAGGACAGCATCAGCTAAACAACACAGAGCATATCTCTGACCTCTTCCTCCACTTGTCAACTCAGCATACTGGATTAGTGACTCTCATGAGAAATGATGATTCAAAGAGCAAAGGATTTAGTAGGAGGTAAAGGACCCTGTCATCTCTCGATTTGCGTTAGCTATGTCCTGCAATTTCTTATTACCTGCTCAACTTTGTAGGTGAATCCATCCATGGGTTTCAAGCGCTTTTTGGGAGATGAAGGGATTTTCCTGACATGGGTTTCTCGCCCATAATTTGGATGAGGGCTTTAATTTCTGAACGTTGGAATAAAGGGATTTCTTTCCTCAGTTTGTCAAATCAGACTTCAAATGATATTTTATTAAATGTGAGAATGGGAGAGCTTGGAATCAAGCTGGGATTTTGGTGACTAAAATGTTTACAAGGTCAAAAATCGGGTCTCTTATGTACTGATACCTTGAGAAAATTCTTCCTGTCATAAGTTAGGTCCAACAGAAGGAAAGGGAAAAAGAAAAAAGTACCAGCCAAGCTCCCCAGTTTTTAAGTACTATACAAAAAAAAAAATCAAATAAATTAGAAATAATTCTTCCTCCACGGTATAAATCTACACAACTTGTCAGAGGTGTTATTTGGTCTCCAAATGACTAGTCTGAAGGAAAAGCCCAAACTACATTTCTGCCATCTGCTGATCACTCTGATCATTTTGTCAGGTCCACAGAGTGTCTAATTCAGTCCATCAAAGTGGCTTCAATGGAAAAGTAAATTGGTAGTGTTCTGGGGCACACCCGAGCAGTGGAAATCAGTCTGGTTTCATCAGTTGGCATTAAAAAAAATTGTGATTGAAAGTGGAACTGAATTCAGAGCAAACAGCTGCCTTTTATTCCACACTTTTCATATCAGCTAGGCTATGAAAACTTTTGTTGGCAGCTAGGAGTTCAAATGAAAGCTTTACTGATTCGAAGCTTAGGGGACTCCAGTCCCCTTCTTCAGTATAACCAATGTTACACATTATTTCCCTGAGATACAACTGCCTAAGTCAGTAAGAAGGGGGAGATGCTATGGAATTATAACAATTTTTAATATACCCTACACAGCTCAGAAACTTCCCACAAGCCACTAAGCATGTACATTATTAAAATCAATTCCAAATTAGCAAATCTCTCTAACTGGCTGTTCCCGTCTCTCATCTACATCCCATGTAACCAAGGATACATGGATATCTCAGCTTCCTATCTCTTTTCCATCTCTATACTCCTTTTAATAATGTGCCCCAGACCCCTTTCATCTCCTTCCCCCTGATGAAGGCACAGCCCATTCAATTTAAACAGGACCTGCTTCCCATTAGCAGAGTGACACTGCATTAATAAGCCACTGCATTTATTAATACCTGCTCTCTGTCTATAGCATGAAAGATACTTAGGTGCTTAACTTCTCTGAAGTTAGTGATTCCCATGTGTCTAAATGATCTGTGGCTGAGTGCCCAAGTGCCCAATTAAGAACCTCATGAGCTTCTCATAATCCCTATAACCACTCTTTTTACCTCACCTTTTTTGAAATACTCCTGCCCTCAGGCGGGGCTAACATTTCACATTCCGTTAAGATTTAAGGTCTATAGCAGGACTTTGAAATCCATCTGAACAGCAGACCAGAGGATGAATGTCTACATATTCTCCTTGACTCTACAGAGAGAACTGAGGAGTTTATATAACCTTTTTCCACAAAGCAGCTTAATCCCTGCCTTACACATGGCAAGTAGGAAGTAAGGACTCTTGCTGAAGGAATTTTCTCCCATACAGCTGTCTCTGAGCTGACCTTACTCCCCTTCACATCAGGTGAAGGCCACAGCAGGTTTGTACCCTTCTTTCAATAAGCTACGTTGAGCTGCCCAATAGCTGCAGGTAGATTTTGTTTTCCTGTGCTCAGCTGTCATTCTTTTCCAGATTAAGAAGAGAATTGTTTTCCACAGGTACTTACTAATTTTGAAAGTTCTGAAAAGTTGTATTTCGAGGTACATTCTCATGATAGCTGTTGCTGACACAGTACTGAAAATACACGGACAATAGCAACCAAATGCACCATTTTCTAAAAAAAAGAACAGGAGATATTCAAGCACATACATGCTTATTCTGATAATTTTCCTGATATTTTCAGGCATTTTACCTTTAAGGCAGTAAGTGAGTATATTTGCCATAGATTGCATCTATACTAATCTTCCCTACATGATCAATTCAGTTCTGTGATCATAGTGATTTATGGACACACATCTCGGAGGCATTCAAAAAGAACCTCTTGTAGTATGATCTTTTGAAACTACAAGGGTAACTAAAAGCTTTTCACACTGACTAGGTAGTTGAAAGTTGGAAAATTTCTTTATTACAGTTTAGCTGAGCTATGGAATGAACACACAGTGCACTAGACACCCCATTTGTAAATGTATACATACATGTATATATGCCAAAATCTGTCTTCACTTACATAAGTTGACAGAAAATGAGTACAAATGCATACACAGATATTGCTTTTCATTGCAGCTATTAGAATTAAGTATGAACTCTTC
This sequence comes from Nestor notabilis, assembly GCF_000696875.1. Lineage (NCBI taxonomy): Eukaryota > Metazoa > Chordata > Aves > Psittaciformes > Psittacidae > Nestor > Nestor notabilis. The sequence continues at coordinate 69,921 of NW_009910717.1, forward strand.
TCCTTTAACATCTCAGGAGAAAAGATGAAGTTGTAACTTTACAATATTGCTTATGTTTTCTAGTGGTTAATGTAGATTATGTATTATGTCACTATGTAAAACTGACATTGAATTTACTGGGAGATTTTTGGGGAGGGCTTTTGATAGACTCTTATTAAGAACCCAGCTGTCTCACACATACATGATGAAACCTAACATAGTGTAACAAAAACTATTCATGACCATACTTGATAAAATGAAGTATACACGAACTGCTTCTGTAAGGTCTTAAATTTTGAGAACTGCTGATTTGCAGAACTAATCATGTGAGTAATACTATAATCTCTCATGGAGAGCAAATATAATAAAATAATGATTTAATATAATTGAATCACCTTGAGTCTCACATCCAAATAAAATTCTTGAGTACACTGAAAAGAGGTGAACCTTAGGTTGGAGAAGAATGAACCAAAGGAGGCAGAAAAAACAGAGTAAAATGATTATTTATTGCATCAGGCCTAATGAAGACAATTAATGACATGGATGTTTACAATTTGTGGTACAAAATAAAGAAAAAAGTGATTCAAAAAGGCAAAAATTTGACAGCTCCAGGTAGCTTTGAAATTCTTTTTCATCAATCTGGTTAAGATAAGTTTTCACTTCTTTGAAACAAATCTTGTGAACTTCAGAGAGCAATACGGAGTGGCTACTGAGCCAAATCTCTGGACTACAGAGCATGCTATGAAAATACAGCATTGGGATTAGTGGGATCAGTGGAGGGCCTCCCTGTCCCATTCAGCAGGCACCAGAATAGTGATGGAAAGGTATTAGCGCCATTCATGTTTTGTGGTCTGCTAAGCATTCAAATGTTGGTTTATTATAGGCTTCTAAAGGAGAATATTTTCTTTTGCAGCTTTCATAGAGGTACAAAAACGTGAATGCAAAAAGACACCTAGCTCTTTTAGAGAGGTTATTTTACCAAAGTCTGAAATTTGACAGAGCTTAAATAACCAGACATAGTTCCATTGACTTCTACGAATCTATATGAAACTTGCAAAAGAGAAGGACCATGCATTTGCTAGTTGTCAGTAAAATAGTATGAGCAAAGCCAAAGTACCTTTTTAAATTGGATGTTAAACTTTTAAAAAGGTCAAGATAGAGCTGACTATGTGATTACAATTAAAGTCTGAAATCTAATACCTTGCTTTCTCAGTAGAAGTACAAATGAAGCCTGAATTCTATTAATTTGCTTCCTACTTAGTCTTTGAACTGGACTTGACAAGCAGAGACACTATTTTATTCTATAGCAGCTCTCTACATGGCAGTTCTAATGGGTTAACAATTTAAAAGAACCAACTTGATGAAGAATATTTTCCAGTGCTAACTAATTCCTTAAACCAGAGAACGAATGTGGCCATACTCATTGCAAATTATCTGAAAAATGAGGCTGGCACTTTCAAAGTACAGAAATTCTGTCACCTTACATGGCACTTGATAATAATTTCTAGCCTATAGGCATAACGTATTATACAAGCTAAAGATGAATTTTGTTTTGTGAAATCTTCAGAGGGCTTTGATATTTGTCTGCAAAAATTACTATTAAAATGAAAACAAAAAAAGAAGAAAGAAAAGGAATCAGAATTTAGTGCGATAGGCCTGAGGATTACAAATTAATCACAGTTTCTCTCTGTAATCTGTTTTGCAATTAGGTTGGCAAAGACTTCAAATTCGATGGTGCAGCTACGTATAAAATTCTAACTGATTAGGAGAGTGTTAATGCAGTGTTTTTTTGGAGGGAGTTGAAATTTTATTTTTGCCTTTTTTCTTTTTTTTAGGCTTCAAGGAAAATTTTCAAAATTTCTACTGGGTGATTCTGGAGACAAGGTAGAAGCCCCAGGTTTAATTAGTTCTTTTCCTTTCCCACTGACAGTTTTGTGGATTGTGACGTGACCCTAAAGATGCCCAGGAAGGAACCTGTGGTGGCTGACTGCTCTAGGGCAACAGGTGGTCATTTCTTGGATCCAACTACAGAACATCTGCTTTGGTGGCAGAAATGGAGAAAATGAAATTGTGCAAAGTAGCAACAGCATCTATGTTGTTGAAATTGTGTATACTGTGAAATATGTATTATTGAAATAGTTTATACTGGGCCCTCAGTATGGAAATGGCCCATGGGAATGTTAATTAGCACAGCTACTCAGAAGCTTTAAGCTACATGCTTTATATTAGATTGTTTTGTACAGCTTAGTGAAGATTTGTGGGCTTTAAAACATTTGTATATTCTAACACTTTGTAGTATATATTAATCTTCAAAAAACCCACCATCTGAAACTACAGAATTTGCAGAAGATCTCAAGGAGTCAAGTCTTTCATTTAATTTACAGAAGCCTGAGAAAACTGTAGCAAAATTGCATCATAATTAATACAGACATAGTTAAGTGAGTCATGTAATAAGTTTTTTCTACTAGAAAAGCAACACAGAAGACAAATGTTCTCAGCTGGATGCAGTATTTCTGGATAACAATATTATAGAGTTTTTAATTTACAGATTATATTTTGGGTGATTAATATTGTCAAAAAGATAAATAATCTGTGTCAATATAAATACAGATTTAGAAAATAGTACTTCAGGGTTTTACCTAGTAGTTGTATATCATTGTCAAATATAGCAAAACCTCAGTGGCTACAGGCACAAAGTTCTGCTATGGAGGAGCACACCGCTGACTAATGTACAGCTTACTTACAGGCACATTATTATATTTTATTTGCAAATTAAGCTTCTGCCTCTTCTATGATCTTAAAGACAGAAATATACTGTCTCTTCTTTCTCCTCTGCTGCTTCAGCCTCCATCTGGTCTGCTTTCAAATGATTGCCATGAGTATTATTTCCAGATGGGAGGAATCTGGGACTGGGCTGTATTGATGTGCATTGGTATCGATTACTTACCTCTTCATTTGAGTCACTTCACCTCAGTATCATCTCTCATTTTTCTCAGAGGTCTGAAGAACATGATGAAAGCTGCTCCTGCTAATTTGAAGCAGAGGTTATGATTCAAAAAAGGACTTGGACATGTTCTTAAATGCTTTGGTGTGCAGGGCTAGGTTAGGCAGGGGAGAGACTCATGCCAGGGAAGTCTCCTCTGCCACAGCAGAGCAGCTAACCAGCTCTGCACTGATCAGCCTCATAATGCCACACTGGGAAGGGGAGGATACAGTGAAAACCTGTTTCTCTATTTCATTTCACAAACAAAGATGTGAGGTACAGAAAAACTAAATCCCAGAGCCACAAAAGGGTTATTACTCCCAGTGAAATATGTGGGAGTTGGACACCTATAAACACTTTAGAGTATCTAGGCTTAGTAACTTGCTGAGATTATTTTGAAAACCTGTGACAGAGCAGGGATCATAAATTTAGTACAGCTGGGTTGCTTTCAGTCTTGTTTTTTACTGTTTTGGGGAGGATTTTTGGTTTTGTCTACTAGGAGCTGGACAATAGCACAGCTCCTTAGTGTAGGATACTTTACTCCATTCACCTTGTTTCTAAATGAGAGCAGCAGCCCTTAGTCCTGCTTAGATAATTTTGGAGGAGATTTTTTTTTTTTTCAATTTTCTTTAGCAATGTCCCACTAAAAGCTCTGGGAAAATGGTAATCCTAGGAAGAAAGAAGACTGATTTAAAAACAGTCATAAAGTGGAACCGCTGATTCATTTATATTCCTTAAAACCTACCTGACTACCTGCTTCTCTACTTAGAAACAGGCAGAAGGGAAAAGTTGAATAACTTGAATCTGGTTAAAGTAATCTCCTCTCTGACCCTCTCTGCTTGGACTGTCAGCATTGCAGGTTGAGTCTGCAAGTAATTTCTTTTCTATCTTGTCATCAGCTGTGAATTATGTGCAGTCTCAACCCTCTCTGACAACACACTTAAATGCTTTGTTAGCTCCAGGCCTCTAAGACTACATGTGTAGCCGATGACTGGAGGCACTGGGGATAAAGCAGGCAATTTCAATCCCTAGACAAAAGAAGCAGTAATTCTGTGCTGACTTGCCCTCTGTCTGCTTCCTTCAAGCTCAGTAGTTCTCATCAGTCCCTAGCTATTTCTACTCGTGGTCCAGAATATCTGCTGCCCAAATAACGTCGAAGTCAGCCCCTGGAGAAATTCAGCAAAGTCCTGACATGTGACTCATGAGTAAATGGCTTAACTCAAGGTAAGATTTTGAACCAAACAGTATTTCTGTATTTCATGAAGAACAAACAGCAAACCTTTCTCTTTTCGCTCAATTCAACATATGTAGCATTCTCAAAATACTTAACAATTTACTGAAAGTGACCTTGCAGGAAAGGTGAGTTAGCAGCACTGTGAATTAAAAAAAAAAAAAAATAAATAGGATTCTTGACTTTAGAATATGTGCAGATTTCCAGTGAGTATCTCATAGTTTAGGAACACACAATTCCAGCACTTCCTGCTATGTTTCCCTGGTGAGCAGCATTCTGGCAGCTGGGGACTGCAGAAATAAAGACTTCCTTGCTTGGACTGCCACCATGAAACATCCCCATTCTCCCCCTTTTTGTGAACACAGAATCAACTGTCAGGATGGTAGCATCAGGCCCTAGCTCATTGATTCTGCTCGTTTGGAAAGGAGTTAGTCTGAAACTGATGACAAACATACCAGGGAGTATTCACTGAGATGCTGTCCAAATTTAAGTGTAATTTAATATCAGGAAATACTAAGATCACCCAATTTAGAGCAACTAGATTTGAAATGGGCTTCTCCCAGAGGTGATTCAGTGTTGAAAATAGATTTTGGTACTCTGTTGCTGCTTGGAAGAGCGTTTGTCTCTCCAGTGAGTAAGAGAAATTTTGGGGAGATGACCTGACTAAACTCGATGTGTCAACTGAATAGCTTAATTTGTTCAGCTTCCCCCTGCAGAATTATAGGCTACGCCTCAAAGCAGTTAGATATTAATTACAGCAGACCAATTATTTGTCTTTGCAAACTGCATGACTGATGATTACATAATATTATTTTCTACAGTAAACAATGTTACATATCATTCAGCTTCTCATTTGCTTAGTTAGGCAGCTGAAAAAGTCCCTTTTCTAGATTCACTGTAAATGGGATTAAGCTGATGGGAGTTTTATTACTTGCTTTCTATTATAAACAGGAACAGTGATGTGAACTGTTGCTGTGTTCTAGAGAGAGGTCAGTTAATGAATGGCAAAATGGACTCTGTAAAATCCAGCTGGCTTTAAGTTTTCTTACCATAAATCACATCTTTAGTCAAGGGCTTCTGATCTCTTATAAGGGCAGCTGTAGATAACATATAGGTACATTAGTAATATTTGTCCTCACTTACAGATCACCATCTAAACCATAGATTTTGGCCAGTCCTGAGTGGGGAGAAAAGCACAGGTGAAGGACTGTTTCCTGTCATCTAGATGTTAGCTCCTAGTCATGCATTCATACAAACCCCTATAATGTAACATGATTCCTCACATGTTCCAAAATATGTGTACGTGTGGCCACACAGCTCCTAGCGACACCAGACCTGTGCCTGCATCATCTGGTCTTGTCTGTGCAAGGACATCACAGCCCACAAAATTAGTGTCAATGACTTATGATATCTTTGCAGCCAGACAGGACCATACCATATAGACACAGCATTAGCTCCTCTTGTATTTCAAAGTTATTCTGTTGGGTTGCTCCCTGCCCTAATGTGTGATACTGAGGACCCCAGGGCCATATGCTGTCAGCTATGCTCTCACTGCTGCTGAGTTGGAAGTGGCTATTAGCTCCAGGCAGGGAGGTATTTTCAGGGAAAGCAATATTGATGGATTTTCTCTCTGACATGTTCCCCAACTATGTCTTAACATTTTAGAGACCAGCAGATGAGATGTTAAGCCTACACTTTTTGACAGGGTCAATGCAGTGGAAATAATGTATCTCTGTAAGTAGCCACACAGTGTATGAGTCTATGGTGCTAATGAGTTAGATCCTCTTCTTCAGTGCAAGTGGCATCACAGCCTTCCGCTCAGCAATGTATCTGAGGCTTGCATACTCTTATAAGCCACTGAAGTTCACACCCTGTCATACGTTATTCCTGCCATATGCAAACCAAGCCTGAAATTCCCATGCAAAAACAAAAGCTTTATGAATAAAAAATGATTCTCAGGTCCATTATAGTTTGTGAATTATTGATGATGATGGAAAACATTGCTGAGCAATTTTGGCCTGTATCAAGTGCAAAAGGGGAACCATGGGTAAATAGATTTCTCAGAAAAATTCAAACACCTGATTTAGATACAGAGTTTGCTATACAAGCATTAGCCATAAAAAGCAAAACAAAACAGCAAATCCCCCAACAAAACAAACCCCAAACAAAACTTTTTTTTTTTTTTCCTTTGGAAGGGCTTCATCGCTCCAAAATATGTATCACCAAGAGGCACTATTCAGTGTTCAATTTCAGTGTTGTGCAGGGTGTTAGTAGGTCTGATGGACAGATAGTTGAGAAAAAAATCAGAACCCTAACTAAAGCCTTTAGTGCCAGTGCTAGTCAGTGCAGTGAAGAGACAAGAAATGTGACGTGGCTGTGGGTATCTCTGACCACAGAAAAATGTTAACATGTGTAATTCTCCAAGTGAATGGACCTAAAGGCCAGTTAAAAGGGAGAGTACCTGTGTTGTGGTTTAAGCCCAGCTGGTAACTCAGAACCACGCAGCCGCTCACTCACTCCCCACCTCGTTCCTCCCACCGCTCCCAAAAGGATGGGGAGGAGAATCGAAGGAATGTAACTCCCACAGGTCAAGATAACAGCACTCCAGTAACTAAGGAATAATACAAACCACTACTGCTACCAGTAATAATGATAATGATAAGGGAAATTACAAGGAGAGAGGATACAATTGCTCACCACCCGCCAGTCCATACCCAGCCCGACCCGAGCAGTGATCTGGGCCTTCTGGGTAACTCCCCCCAGTTTCTATACTGGGCATGACGTGCTGTGGTATGGAATACCCCTTTGGCCAGTTTGGGTCAGGTGTCCTGCCTCTGCTTCCTCCTGGCTTCCCCTCCTCCTTGGTCAGAGTAAACATTACTGAGCAACAACTAAAAACATCGGTGTTATCAGTGTTGTTCCCAGACTGAAAGTCAAAAACACAGCACTGCACCAGCTACTAAGAAGGAGTAAAAATGACTGCTGTAGCTGAACCCAGGACAACCTGCAAACACCTGGTATTTTCATGACATGAAACACAGTGAGCTTGCAAACTGTGTGAAAAGTAAGAGTTTAATGGTACTCATCCCGTTGTGAGACTGGGTCAGGCTGTTTGTTTGTTGGTGACAGCTGTGCCCATAGTACAGCTCAGGAGTGTAACAACCTACAACAAAGCACTGAGGGATTAAAATTTGTGTTCCTTCATATAGATGTGAAAAAAACAAACCATGTTTTCTGGCCTGTATCTAGGGAATTTTGCCTTTGTACCACTCGTTTCCAGTGCAAACCCAGACTATTTTGATTTATTTCCTGTCCTAGGAGACTTCTTCACTCTACAGAGATAGCCAAACACAGAAAATTAGTTAGACTTTCTGAGCTGAGATAGGTTAATTTAATTTTTATCTTTCTGCTTAAGTGAGGAGAAGGATAAGCCACTGCCTCTTAGTCCCTGCTTGACATTTCTGAATAATGGGATGGGTAAGTAAATACCTATTTCTGTCTTGCTGCGTCGGTTTAGCGTTCCACTTACATGACAATACTACCTTTACCAATACCAAATCCTGTGCTAAATTAAATGCTTTATATTTAGCAAACTCATAGTGAACAAAAACATTATGATATGCTAATTATGTGCCTCATCATAGGAGTTAGTTGCCATCATTCCCAAGCAGGCATATGTAGGCATCGCAGGACTCAGTGCTGACACTTGAGTCTTAGATTTGGCTGCATCTCTGCATGCATTTCTAAATATTCTTTCCACTGGACCTTGAAATGCTTTTCCAGATGTCATGCAAGCTAGAGGACACTAAGAGCCCATCTCTGTTATTCTTTTTTCTTCCTCTCTCTATGCATCTTTTTTCTGCTGCTGTTAGAACATGGACACTTGTCTATCTCTATTAGATGGCCATACATCCTTGGTTTTATCAACCCTTAGACCACCTAGCATAAGCAAATCCACAATCTCATACATAGAATCCTTGTCCAGTACTCTGCTGTCCTTTATGCCAGTTGCCTGCTCCCTAGCCTGCAAATACCCATTCATTCACAACATCTTATGTATTTCTCACAAGCCCACTTTCTGGGTACAGTCTCAACACCTTTTTTTCTTTTATAAAATAAAAAAAAGAGAAGGGATTGATTGGGTGAGAAGCTCAGACATTTCTTCTCTGTGTGAGAAACTCTCATTTCTTCTTCTGTTTTCAGCACTGATTAAAGAAAAAAAGTGAATATGAACTGTTAATTCTTGGTTACACAGTTTTCCAAAAAATGCAACCACTCTAGATATGCTCTTATGTATACATGTCCTTGCATTATACAGTCCTGGTTGAGATGGAGTTCTTGCTCTGTGATGTACAAATTAAGATTACCTGAGTGGTTTAAATCCTTAAAAAGACTTCAGCTGCAAGAAAGGATTGTTGTCTCTCAAGTATTTTAAGTGTTCTAATAAATTAAAATCATCCTACTTTACACAGTCCCACTATGGATGTCTTCTTGCATTAAGGGAAGATGTACAGTTCTAGACACTTTCAGTAGTTTACATTCCTCAGACTAGGCTGCAAAATATCAAGCTTCTGTTGACAACTTGCCACGAAATGCTTCTGGTTCCTTTTCCCTTCTTTCATTTTAGGGACTGGGAGACATTATTTGTTTTTTGAGATGTCCCTTGTCAACTTTCTTAAAGAGCTTGGAGATAAACTATAAGCCATGAAATGGCTGGGTAAGAAGAAATATATTTATCAAGATCTATTGGCTGGATGTCTTGCAAGATGCTATGATCCGTTCCCATCTTATCGTTTGTGCTTCAGCATGACTTAAAGCTGAGTTGCTTTTAATTGGTTTTGGAGCAGGCACTATTATTTATTCATTGCATCACAGGGGTGTTCAGGATCTCCAATTCTGGAATTTTATCCTGCTGTGTGAGAAGCCACATGCACAAAACAGAAAGTCTCTTTGTCATTGAAATTATCTATCACAGCATGACTTATTTTTCTAAGAGTTATCTGAAAATCTTAGCTATTATTTCCAAAGTCCCATGCAGAGTAATTTCAAGTTAAAACATATAACTAGTAGGAACTAAAGCAACCTTGCCAATGTTCTAAAGGGAACAAGCAAAATATTTTTTATCTGCATGACTACCTACACAAACATATGTATATCTATGTAATTATATGTCATTCCATGATCCACCTTACTATGTTTGCAACAATGGAGAGGTATTTACTTGCAAAATGTATGGATATCTGCTGATTGAAGTGCTCTGCAAGAGCTTGAGAAAGTTATTATTTTATTGTCTATGCTTTATGTTACAAAGAAAGGGTACTGAAACACAACAAGGTAAGGGAACAAAGCATCCCTGTCCACCGAGACCCTTGTGCTACTGTATGAATTACAGGATCTTCTGGGTGACTACACCCTTTATGTGGTTAATAGATGGCAGGTCCTAATATTCAAGGCTTCTTAATTAAATTAAAACAGAGACATGATCCTCAAATTGTGCATATACTGTATTGTGATAGTACCCATATCCTGCAAACTACACTGTAGTGTTTCCTTTGGCTGTATATATACTACAAAGAATTTAATTCAGATATTTTGGATAAGATTTATAAGTTCTTCTTCGTAATTTTCTTACTTTGCTTAACAGGTTTGAAAAACTTTTGTCTACAGCCCAAAATACCCTGCAATATCATTTCAGATCTGCTCAGGGAAACCTTTAATGAACTAGAAGCATCAAGTATCACCCTCTTTCATATAACAGTTTAATATTCAGAATGAATATCACAGGCAAATGGATTAGCTTTCCTTGATGTTTATGAAGTTGCTGTAAAAGCAGATGGATAATCACTATAGCAACTTAGTACATCAGGAGAGAGCCATTGAAAAGCATTCCATAATCAGGACCATGACCTTGTCAGCTCTCATTTTCAATTGCCTAAGCAATATTTTTCATTTGTTGTAATCAGGCAAATTTGTTGCATGCCAGTAAACCTAGTTGGACTACCCCAAAACACTGTCTGTGTTGGAGAGAGCAAATCTAAGAAAGGTCATGCATCTCAATTTTAGAGATTTTGTTACATTTTCCCCTATGGCATCTCATATATTCTTCTATTTCAAAGTTAGTCCACTGAAATAATGAAGTAGCAAGTGGTTATTATGTATCTCAACTTTAGTGAGACTGTGTCTCAAAATGTCTTCATAGACAAACTGAGAAAAACGGGCTAGGACCACAAGGCAGGCTGAAACTGCCTGATCTGCCAGATTCAGAGGACTGTGATCAGTGGCATGACCTCCAGCTTGAGTTTTGTCCATAATGGTGTACTCCAGGGGCTGATGCTGGGGTCAGTACTGTTTAAAGGTATCATTGACTACCTGAATGACGGCTCAGAGTACACCTTTGTCAGGGTTGCAGATGATACAAAACTGAGAGCAGTGACCGATACACTTCACAGTTGTGTGGCCATTCAGAGGGACACTAGTAGTCTGCAGAAATGGAACAACAGAAGCCTCATGAAGTTCAACAAAAGAAAATGCCAAGCCCTGTATCTTGGGAGGAATAACCTCATGCAACAGTACTGGCTTGGGCCAAATGACTGAAAAGCAGCTTGTCACAAGAGGACCTGAGTGTCCTAATGGACACAGGGACAGAAAGTTGATCATGAGCTATCAGTTCACCCTTGCTCAATGTTATCCTGGCCTGTAATAGGAAGAGCATTGCCAGTAGGCCAAGGGAGGTGATTCTCCCCTTCTACACAGCACTGGTCAGAAGACCTGTCTAATTTTCTCCAATTAATTTTCCCATCAGAGGTTGTCCAGAGACCTCTACCTTTCATGTTGTAGGCTAGCCTAATGTCAACACTGTATCCTGTTCTGTTGCTCCGCTCATGATAGGGATCATTATATAACTTTGTAACGTGAACAGATATGAAAAATCACTATCGCAACATTACCAGTAAGAATTGTTGAAAGAAGAAAGTTAAAATAAGGAATGAGGTCCAGCAGAACCTTACAACAGCTGGTATGTGTATCCCTCCTCTCTGGAAAGTGCTGTTTCCAGCTTCAGAAGGAGCAGACAAGTATGTTCTTCTTTGTACCTACAGATTGAGGGCATGAACTATTCTACCTTTACCACAATAGGATTACCAATGAGAAACTTGAGATGTCTCTTTGGCTTAGTTAAACACTCTACAGGTCATTCGAGCACATGATGACCAGTTTTCATGGAAATCTTGAGGCACTGTATTTTCTCAGTATTTCTGGTATTTATTAATATTCAGCTGAGTGAAAGTATCACATGAACAGGTCTTAGAATGTTTCACAGATTAAACAATGAGTCTTGAGTATGTATTTAGTGCTCAGAGAGATTTACTTATGAAGCGATGCAGACTTTTTCTCTGTCTTACAGACAGAGAACCACAGGTACTGATGATTCAAATGACTCATTCAAGGTAAGAAAAGTGGCTGACAGCAGAGAACAGAGAACTTTACTCCAGTAAGATAACCAGCAAACAGAAGTCTTTCTCCCTGCTTTCTGTGCTTGTGGTCCAAGCTGAAAACAAAAAGCTTCAGTGTACATTCAAACAACATAACAACATTAAAAATTAATCACCTTGTCCTAATTTAAAAATCTCCATATTCATGAGATCTTGGATAAGATTTTTGTTTTACACTCAGGCTAACAGTGATAGGCAACAAAAACCCTTAGTAAAACCAGCAACAACAATTTCTTCACACTCCAGATGCTCTTTGAATAAAGATAAAATTTCTAACTTATGCTACTGAGTTGATGAATGGAGACTTCCCTGGCTGAAAGTAAAGACAGACTGCGATCGCTTACTTGTACATAGGGGATGAATTACCCTTCTGCCACAGTAGAAAGAAGAGATTTTTTTTTCTTAAAATAGGCCCTTATTTTTAAATTCTCCATAGATAGGAAGTGAGAAGTCAGTTATTGCAGAATTTGTCATGCTGAGGGACAGAGCGTAACTTTATGATTCATCCTAGAACAGTGGCAGTGTTTGATGCATCACATGATGATGCAACACCATGAACCTCCCTGGGATTCCCTTACGTTAATTTTGATCTGAAAAAGCAAAGAGGCTCCAAGATGCTCTTACCACAGACAGCAACCTCCATGTATTCATTTTGATTATGGCCAAAACAAAAATAGGTGGGAGAAATACCACCATTTAAATAGAATTTTATATCTGATAAAATAAAGTAGTTAAAGCAGCATCACTGGAACAGGCCCAGTCTTTTGACATTTATGTCTTTAGACTGGAAACCAGAGGCTCAACTCCCTGACGTAGCTGCACACTGTACATTGCCAGGGGGCAGTTTGTCCCCAGTGTGTCTTCTTAAATGTTATTGAGTTTATACTGCATTGTCCAATCTTGCTCATTTGCCTAAAGGAATACAGCAAACACACAGATAAGTAGTCACAGAATGCCTTATATCTGCAGCTTGGTTTATGTATAGGAGACATGCATATGAGCATCTTCCAGTGGTGCTGACCTTAGATGTATTTGGTTTTGAAATAATGATTAAAAATGTGTGAACATAGTGCTTTCTGGTCATTTTGCATATACAAAACTAGTATACTTGATGGTTATTCTGGTCTTTTCCAGCTCAAAAGAATGCTTACTTTAAAGTAAGCATGTGCAGCCTTCAGAAATATAACTAAAACCCTGTGTTTTCAAGCTAGGCTCCAGGCCACTCTTAAGATTGAGAGCTGCAGGACTTTGCTGTTGGCCCTGAGAGAGCTGCCAACTTGAGAACCAGCTGACTTTGTTTTCACCCAAGGCCATCAAATTCCCCCTCAGAGAGACACTTTCCTGGATCACAGGAAATCATCTGCCAGCAGTTCCACTTCTGTGGTTCACCCTTCCACACTTGGCAGCAAGATCAAGACAGTTTGCATTACAGTGTCACCGACATGAAAAGATTACCTTCAAAAATATGTGATACCTTCAAGTGGCAAAATTAGTCAGAGCTCTTAGCTATTTGGCTAACATGACGCACACTATGGGGCTTCATGAATTGGCACCTATTAAGTAAACGTGGAACACATCAGCTTGAGCTCTGACTTGAAACTTGGTGTTCACTGACATCTTTAAAATCAAGTTTCCAGAAGCACAATGTAATTTTTTCCATGACCTCACTGTCAACTGCATAGAGCCACGTATAATGCATGGATATAGACCTTTACAAAAACATTGTATTACTCTAACTTCCCCCTCCTTGATTCCGGCTGTACTCTTTTCACCCTATTATATGCACAACTGGAGCGGACTTGCAGTGGAATATTAATGCTTACTTATTAACAACCTTTGAAAATTTTATTACAATGGGAGCTTTATTAAAATAAACTTCTGAAAGAATTAAGATGCAAAGATAATAATAAAAGAGTACACTTCTAAACAGCCACACGAATATATCCAGCACCTTTATAAACTTGTGAGAAACAGTGAAGGCTTTATATCCATTTTACTGCTTGGAAAATAGCATTAAAATGCTTAATTAGCTTTCTCAAGGTCACGTTTAAGTCACTGACAGAGTCGCGATTGCAGGGTAGAAAAGCCAAGGTACTGAATGCTACCAGCCACAGAAGTGGCGCTAGTGCCATAGGTCTAAGCAGTGCGTGACTACTTTTGGGATAAATATAGCAGGCTGTTTCTTCCCTTTTCCTCTAAAGAACAAAATGATTTGCAATTTCTGCTGGCTGCTGTGAATGAATTTGGTTTGCTGGAGCTTCGGTGGCTGAAAACGAACCAACAGCAGGTGGCAGCAGTTTGTCACGCTTCCAACCTCTTCGGGGTTCACAAGTAAGACTCTGGCCACATAAATGGCTTTTTGCTTCCTGGATTTGTTCTTTATTCCTGAAGAAGAGAGTTTTGACTGTCCCTGAAAGGTTTTACACCAGACCTCAAAGAAAGCTTGGAACTGGGCAACTGCTGGTGATGCCAGGTATGCCCAGTGCCCAGCACTCAATACATACTGCTGGCCTCATTGGAAGACTGCCTGTGGGGATGCAGAGAACAGTGATGTTCCAGGAGCCTGGGGTACAATGAAGATAATTTTCTGTCAGTATCTTGAGTACTATGGGAACATTCTGAGTTATGTGTGATGATCAGAATGACTTACACAGAATTCTAAAGCAAGACTATAAAGCACTTACGTATTGTCTATGAAATGAACCTATTAATAGCAGAGGTTAAGTACTGAATTTTCCTATGTCAGAATACATGCCAGTAATGTATTTTTTGTTTATTTCCAATTAACATGCATGGCTTCTTCCTTCTTAACTTGCAATTTATAATACAAGCAATGTCTCAAGGATATGGAAGCTAATTGTTTTGCACTGAAATGGTTGTGTTTTTCATCTGTTAGCTACAGTTATTGTTGTGTGCAGGAATACTTAGTAAACATTATTAAGCACAAAAAGGATGATGATAGTTCAATGAGCACTAAGCTGTGGGCTAATGGAATGATGCATGGTACAATGCAAGAACAAGGGGGAATGACAAAAGGAATTCCACATTTGCAAGCAAACTGAGCTTTGTAAAATCTCCGAGATAAATTCAGCAGGGTAAGGAGCAATTATGCACTTGATGCAAGTTCTGCTTCTCAGTAGAACAAGCTGGTTCTAACAACCCTAGTAAAAGCTCCTATTTTTGTGTCCTTACTAGGTCTAAAAGGCAACAGAACTCTTCTATATATACACATGATGATATGTAGAAAAGCAGCATAGATGAAACAACACATTTTCCAGCTTCTATTAATTTATTATTTTTATAATTTAACCCATGAATGCTTACAGCTCCATTCAGGAAAATGGATTCTAGAACTGCAGTTGTAAAATCAGTTTCTTCTCAGATATTGATATGATGCCACTCTTTGTGCTTATTAGTACAGACAATATTTTATGAGCTAGATGCATCATTTAAATGCATCAACTTCTCACAGTCACCTTGAACTGAACTGGGAGGTACTTCCTAAAAATATTTTTAATGGAAGGCAATATGCCTTCCTAAATATGGAACCCCTCTTCTACTAAACCAATATTCCATTCCTGTTTATTCTATTGCATTCCAGCACGACTTTGATCAGGTTGGTTCACATCTTTTGATTTCTCTTTCCTCTGTCCATGGACAAGGACAGGGTTTTGCACTTCCTGTTCAAAGTACTCAAACTGACAGAAAGCAAATGCTCTTTGATATGCAAGTGAAAACGAACTTGTGATGGTACACACAGAAATAGCCCACTGAAGGGTTAGATTTTATTTCATTTTTTTTTTTTTTTCCCCTGCAGCATCAAGCAGTTGAAGTATGCAAAGAGTATATTGTTATTTTGGTATTTTCAAATGCTAACAAGCATTGTCTATGCTCTGCAACAACTGCCACAAAACCTTGTGCCAAGCTCTATATTCAGTGTAGTCTGTGACAGTGGAAGCAGAGATGTTGGAGCTAATTCCCAAATTCCAAATGTCTGCATTGAAAGGGACTCTGCGGCTTTCCAGAAGCTCACATGAAATGAAATCCAGTGAGACAGAAGGCACTGCTTTCCCTTTTCCTGATTTCCCTTGTGTCTCATTCATCTTAGCTGCTAGAGGAGATAGGCTACTGCAGTGGTGGAAATTTGAAGCCATATAAAAACATCTTTATAGAAGTGAATTTGCAGGCCAGCTATATGGAAAGGTGATACCACGAAGTTTCTGGTCCCTAATTTTTAATTGTTACTCAGGAGAAAAGATGGAAAGGACTGGTCCAATTAGTCTGGCTGGGCCTAAATATGCATGCTGTATTTAGTAGCGTTTGTCCCAGACAAACATTTTCTTTAATAGTTTGAACCCCTTTTTTTACATTCTTACGTCTCTAGAATAAGTATTGAATGTTCCTCCCACTCAAAACCTACTAGTCAGCAAAATCTTAAAATTATTATATACAGCTATATAAAATAACTGCCTTGATTCAGCCATCCACATGAGATTCTAACAGCAGCTCTTGGGGAACGTGAGCAGGCAGTTGTAATGCACTGTTCCTGGACTGCATCACGGTGATATTAATACATCCGTATATGTACCTATTAATGCTCATTAGACATCAAGTTGCAAGATTTGACTTGTGTATCCCCTTCACTTTACGTCATTATGCTGACATAGTTAGATTGGCAGCTCAGACTAATTAACACCAGAATTAAGAACTAGAGAACACTAACTTTCTTCTAGCAATAAAAATAAATTGAAATAAAGTAGAAACAATGACTAAAAAAAAATTACATAAGACTACAAAATAAAAACAGCTACAAAATAAGCGCAGTCGATATTACAGTATCACACATAGTAGCACAGAATATAAATAATTTGTCTAGCTGACCACTGTTTCAATCATCCTTATTTCCTTTACTACATTTTACACTTGGCAAGAGTTGCTTTATTTTGGGTTTATGAACATTTATGAAGGGCCAATATTACTACACACATATTCTAATGAGTACAGTGTAGATAATCTTAGCAGGAGATGAGACTGGGCAGATCCTGGGAAATGCGCTCTCTGCTTAATGGTTTGACTTCAGCCTTAGGGCAGGGAATTATCTGAAGACTATTTTACAACTTCCCAGTATTACCAGCTCTTGCGCCATCTGAATTTGTGTTTTTCTATGAGACTGTGCTTTTTCTGCAGGTCAGTGTATGACTGGGAGAGCAGCAGTATTTATGATTAAAACTTTGTCCCTCAGGGCTGTGAAAAGTGACCTCCAAGCCTCTCTGCACATGACCCTATAGCTCCCTGAATTACTGCTGGAGATTACTTCGCATTTTTTTGAGAAAACATTCATCTTTTTAGTAACCAGCAGAGAACTTCCACACGTGCTTGCTGCCTTCTTTTCTTGATAGCGTAGTGCCCACTTTTAAGAGTAAGTTAATGTAGTTCCTACAGTATTTGGCACAATCCAGCATATATACAAAGTAGGATTTGAGCTACCACAGCTGTTGTTGTTTTGACACATCATATATGTTCCTCCTCCACTTTCTATTTTAACTGTTTATTTGGTATCAGTGAGCTTCAACCACTTTATCTGCACTTCCATTGTTAGTACATCTTGCATTTGACAGATAAAGAAGAAAGTACTAGCTGAGCCAAACATGCTGTTTGTGACCCATAAAGAAAGAGATCAGTAGCATCAGGCATGTCAGGAGTAGATTTTAATAGGTAGCTCAAAAGCTATCTATGGCTTTAACAATTTTTAATGTTTGACTGAACCAGTCCAAACATTCTTTGCACAGCTCTGAACCAGTGGCAGCAAAAGCAAGTTCTTAAGTATTAAAGCTATTCTTCCTACAACCTGACTTTGAGAGAGAGATGCAGAGATCACAAGCAAACTCCAGAGCAACATGTATCTTCCTGAGTCTGAAAGAATTGCATTTTGCAGAAGGGAGGACAATTGGCAATTATTGAGGGTTGCTTTGGGACTCTTGTCTTGAACATAATGTGTCCAGCTTAATTTGAATTGTCTGAAGTACTATTCTCCTAGCTATTATTAAAACTTACATTTGCTGTAATTAGCCATTATTAAAAAACCAATGCAAACATTAATGTTCTTGGGTCTTGTGTCAGTGTCTTTTTAATTGCAGTATGCAATCCTTTGCTGAATTTGAGAAGAGGAAGTCTGTTTTATTAAAGTTGTACTGGAAGCATATTAAACTGAATGTGTATGTTTACATCAAGCCCGTAAGAATTTAAGACTGCTCTTCAACACCCATGTGGTTACAATAAGACTTGATCCCAAATGGGTTACTGAGCTGCAAGAGTTATTTGCTTGAAGTAGGTTCTGAAAACACTGCAAACTGAGTAATAAACCAAATAAACTTGCTCATGTTCACTGTCAATTCAGAGAGATGCAGTGTTCTCAGCAGCATAGGTCATACACAGCCCCACATGATCTCAGACAGAAGCTGCAATGGTGGTACAGGGAGAAAAAAAAGAAGCCATTGCCAAAAGCAGACCTGGCACTTGGAGCCAAGTGATGAAATGCCCTTAAATTACTGACATTTAAAGTAACCATCCTCTCAGCCGAGAATTAGTTTATTCTGTACTCCTCTGACTTCCTTTGCCTTACTAGTCTATAACCCAGCTGTCAGGCAGCTGACAACAGGCCCATTAACTCTGCCAAATGATGACTTTCCTATTTTCAAACACAGTAGACTCCTAAGTATTCAACCCCTGCTATCAACAGCAGAGTGTCAACTTTCAGCAGCAGCTTTAAGCCACTCAGCTCAGTCCCCAGTAATTTACTGCGTAAAATACATCACTATTTTTCACTGCGCTCCTTACTCCTTCCCCCCAAACCCAGCCAAGAGTTTTTCATTGATCTTTTATGTGCATGTTGGTAAAACATACCTTTGCTCAGGGAAGTATTTGCACACATGTATGATTAAGCCATACGAGAACTCCTCAAACCAACTTAGCACAAGTACCTGCCAGAATCAGGACTAATCTGCTGGAAGTGCTGTACTTCAATGTTTTCTGCCTCATAACTGGTTTTAATTCTCTCTTGTTTTCAACTGTATTTCAAAGCATTTGTTCCATGTTACTTTCCACTGCGCTGTGGTATGTTTAACAGATTCCTCCCTCTCTGGTTTGAAGGTGCATACACATTACTGCTCTGAAGATGGAGCTAAAGATTTTTGCAAAGTTAGAAGGAACTAAACACAAATAAAAAGAACAAAGTTTTTAGGTTTGTTTTCCCCTTGTAAAGGACTGGTAAATAAGCCATGTTTTCCTGACTGCAGCTTATAGAGTTGCACATCTGTAGCTCATTACTTGCCTACAACTGTCATTCAAATCAATTAATTGAAAGAATTAGGCGTTTTCTAAAAAAGGAACAGAATAAAAATAAATTCCTTTTTTTTTTAACATTTCTTTTAAAAGTCTTTCTGACATTATTATCTGCTAAGCACAGACTAGCATATTGTTCCAAATCTTGTGTCTTTCTGTTTTCTCTCTTCTTTCTCCTCTGCATCATCTAGCATTAAGTTGGTAATCAGAAATATCCAATACTTTCATTCCTACCCAAAGTTTCATTTTGTAGAGGGATGTTTTAGACTCTGGACTTAGAAAAGCACCTTAGATACTTTGTTTATCACAGTACAGTGGCCAAGTATTTGAGTATTACATCTCCTATGTGGCAGTTTTAGATCTGATCAAAATTATTTCAAATATTCTTTCCATGCTTAATGCTATGACTTTCAAGGATATTTCCAGAATTTTACGTTTTCTAATAGTTTTCCTTTTGAAAGATTATTGCAGAGTATCTTGCTTTTATCTGAGTCAAGAAATTCTCTCCAGGTTTAATCACTTTACAGACTGCTGGCACTCTGTGTTATTATCTCTTTGCTGGATATCAAGACAGGAAAACTTGGACAGTCTTCTGTAATAACATTGGAAGTTCATGATGGATTTGAGTTTGTACGAATGCTGCCAGACACTCCATAGGCTGCTGGCAGTACTGTCGTGGCAAGGAGGGATGGACAAAATGAGAGGAAAGAATTCAGTTTGCACAACTAACTATAAACTGAGCACTCTCCTTCAGTTGCCTAAACTCTGAAGTTGTACCTGATGTGCTTTTGTATAGGTGTCTGGAAGTAAGTAAGCACTAGGGCATTGAAAAATAGCTCAGCTATCCTGCTGCTAACAAGCTGTGCCTTTATAGTGTAAGACAGTTTCATTCTATGATAAGGAATTCCAGACATTCTCTCTTCTGAATACTACAACTCAGTCTACTTCTGCCAAAATCATGCAGGTTTTTTTAATAGTTCCCTTTAGCAAAGGTTATAGCCTCCCGTTCCAGGCCAGGTCATGATAAAACCATTGTCAAATTGTCTCATGGTCAAAGCTCTCAGGCATCAGAACCAGAACAAAATGAAATGAAACTATTTGACCACATGACATAGGATCATTCGGTTCATGAGTCCTTCCTCCACTTTGTCTCTTTGTCTCTTTGTGGAGACTGGCTTAAGCTCACAGCAAGGTTTTGCTGTCAAGTTTTAAATAACCTTTAAACCAGGCATACTAAAATTAAATCACAGAATTATAAACTCCACAAAGAAAACTGGAGTTGTAGCTTTGTAATATCTTTCACACAGCAAATTGAAAGCTCTGTTACTCATCACCTGCTGCTGGACACCTCACTCAAAACATCCAAACCCAATGTCCCATACAAATTAAGGTAGCATCTCATAAAATAACACAAGAAGTAAGAAGTTAGAAACAATCCAAGAAAAAATGTTTCTGGGATGCATGATTGTGTGTGTTTAACATGCACATACATGAAATTCAAAAAGAAAAGTATTGCTTACATTTGTTTCCTCTCCACAAATCTTACTTACCGTAGTAGTTATCACTCTCCTGATGCATTTTCTGGCTTATTGGCAAACTTCAGTGATTCAGTGGTTCTAGTTATGTGGAAATCCACTTTAAAAACCTTCTTTCATTTCACTTGGTATCAGATTTCCACAGATACTTAGTTTATTAATTACATAATGTTTTTGCCTGTGTAAGGTTTTATTTCTCAACTCTTGCATGTGATAATAGCAAAAAAAGGTAGAGAAAAAGAGATTATTTTTGAGCATGTGGAGTGATTATATGGAGGTCTTACCTTTTATCTCAAGTTCCTGGCTTTTGTATTTATCTCCCATAGGCTATTACAAAACAAGAAGTGAGATTACAACTTACTTAGTCTCAAGATAATGAGACCTTCAAATAACAAAGAGGAAGAAAAAATGGAGAAAATGAAAAATAACTTTAGAGAATGACTGGATCTGAATGATAAAAAACAGTCTACCCTTTTATTGTACATAGCGTGAAAGCTTTTATGTGAAAATTCAGCTCTCCATACAGCCTGCTGCCAATAATTATCTCAATTACCATTAGTTACTTTTCATTAGATTTCTTCTAAGCCCAGGAATTTGTGGCCCCCATGCTGGAAATTTCACTGTTAGGAGACAGGCCTTGAATCAAGGGTTCTTTGTTGCTTGCAAGTTACATGGGACAAAGATAAGTTTTAGTTGTTTCTATAAGCCCCATTACAACACTGCAGATTGGTGTCTCTAGATGCTACTGTAACACAGAATATTAAACACTGATGAAAGCGGTTTATCCATCATCTCTCACTTAAATATTCTGATTTTGAGAAGGAGTACAACTGGAGCAGTTCTGCATAAAGTCAGTGTAGGTATGATCTAATTGAAAATACAAAATCATTTTATCTGACTAGGAATTCCAAATTTTAGTGTGTTTGTTTTTCAGTCTCAGGGTAAAGTTTAATATTCATTAGAAAAGAATGGTCAGCCAGCAATACAGTCAAGAATTAAACACATGGTTGTGGGTTGAAGGTTTCCCTCCTAAGTGGGATAATTTGGCAAGGAAATTTATATCGTATGGGAAAATGGGAACATGAAACATTGCCTATTAAGCACTGATGAAGTTCAAGTGATTGGCTGAATAAATGCATTTGATTAGATCCTACAAACAAACTGTCTCCATTCAGGAGAACGACCTAAAATCAAGATATTTATCCAGTTTTTTTCTGAGAAAAATGAACATTTTTTGCAAATTTTACCTGATTTTTTTTTTCCAGAAACTGCTTCTTCTATAAAGTACATCTCATAGACATCTGCAAATTTGTAGTGTGAAAGATAAAACTAATTTCACAAAGTTCCACAAACCACGGAAAACCAGGGAAAGGTGGCTTCCAACCCAGTGATGTATCCTTAACTTCCACTTCACAATCTGCAGTTAAATGAAAATTAATTGAAACCATTTACAGGCAACATTTGTGCACTGGGCTGCAAAATTGTTACACACTTCCTCTACTTATAAACTTCATTACCTAATGCAGACATTAGAGTTTTAAAGCTCTGCTTACCTTTTTTTTTGAGAGATACTCTGAGGTATTCAAAAGAAATGTGTATTTTAGAATCAAAGCACTTTCATTATGAATACTGTTACTTTTACTTGACAGGATAATAGGAGAGACAACTGTTAAGGGCTTTCAGATGATGAACATTAGTTCTGCCAGATACCAAGACCTTACTTGGCAAACCTTGCTCCATCATAATTTTTGATATTTTTTTCTTTTCTTTAAAGCAAAGCATCATTTCTCAAACAGTTTTGCCCAACGTATCCTTGAAAAGAGGACAAAACCACAATTCATACAATCAGAAATAACACAGCAGAATTCTCTGCCTGTTCTCCCTAAAAGTTATGTGAGCAGTTACAAGACACTGTCATGTGCGTCATGCTAGCTATGAGCCAAAGTGCTGTTCTAGATTAAGGTCAAAGCTTTCAGCCTCCTGCAGGTTTGGCTCTGCTTCTGCCAGACTTTTAGGTTGGAATAGATGAAAAGTGCTTTAAGTGTTTGCAATTAATACTGGGTACCCAAAACAGTGACCACTTTTGGCCATTTGGCCCTGCATGACTTGATTAAACTGCAGTGGAAGTATGTGGTTGCACTGGGTCTGCCTCCTTTCAAAGTCAGATGGAGAACTCAACAGGATCTTAACTGAATTAAGAAACCATAACTAATAAACACACACTCAGGGTGCTGTCTAGGACTTCATGTCCTCAGAATCCTAACTTTTGGTGGCTAGTAGGGATTTGGAATAATTTTGATAATAAGGTTAAATCCACAATAAACCTTGAGTGGTCAGGACTGCTTTGCATTGTCGAGCCCATCATTGCAATGAAAGGGATTAAAAATGTAGAAATGCAAACTCAGCTAAATCTTATATGCTTAGCCCTGAAAACCACACACGGCTGCTGGCTTTGGAGCACCTGGCAAGAGCTACAGGAGCAATTCAGACTGACGGTGTTCACAGTGTTCCCCTACTAATTGTTGTTAGTGATGGCTTCTAGAAATTCTAGTGGCATCAGGAGTTCAATAGCATTTTTCTGCTTCCTAAATCTTTCTCCACTTGTTCTGTGGAATTAGATTTGACCTGCTTAGTGGTTACAGATTCCAGAGAATGAAATAATTTCTGAAGTTGTCAGCCTGTTTACTGAAAAATCATTTCTCAGTACATCCTTGACCAACGGCAGATGGGAAGGCCACAAAATCATGCTTGCCCAAATTGGCCTGCTCTCTGACAGGCACTGTTCATAATGATCCATTGTTTTCACTGTAGAATATAAAGCCTTGCTTAACACTGTGTTTGCTAAAAAACCCTACACTTAAAAAGAGTTCTCAGCATTACATTTTTAAAACAATTTAGATTTTCATTAATAGGGCTGAGCCCATCAATCAAACAGGCCTTTTTACCAGCCTCACATAATAAAGACATTTTATGAAAGGGGTTTCCCCACTTCTGGGAGGGAGCAGGGACAAGGAATATTAGGCTAAAGAGGCCTCATTGTTGCAATCCAATTTAAGATGGCTGCAGGTAAGTACTACCTTTCTGGACTCCACGTGTCCCAAACGGCTGCACTGTGACACCTTCAGATCCATGAGCTTCTTGAGGAAAGCAAGATTTTCAGCTGTGACTGCTTAGGGTAACCAGATGATGAGATGCAGTTTAAACATCCTTGGGAAGCTGTATTACAAAGTGTGAAATAGAAGGCTACTCGTATGCTTGTCAAACATAAATACCCCAAGGCTACCTCGAGATAAAATTTTCATAGATAATTATATGAAAAATATCTGGGTCTGAAAGAAGTCCAGTCTTAGTCTCCCAGAGATGAAACATTTATCTTCTGTAAACAGGTACTAGAAGGTAGTTGCCCTTATTTGTTAAAAATTAAATACAAACGCTTAATACTTCTTGACTTCCTCTCCAAGCTGTTCCTGTGACTTTGCCTATTAGATGAAAGAGTACCTCGCTGTCAGACTTGGAGCCATAACATGAAACTACAGGTCATTCTGTTCTCTCCCCTGCCTGAGAAGCTTCCAACTCACTCACCTGAGTGCAGCGGCAGCATCCAGCATAGAGTCATAGAATCATTTAGGTTGGAAAAGACCCTTAAAATCTTCAACTCAACCATTAACCTAGCACTGCCAAATCCATGTCTCTAAGTGCCACTTCTACATGTCTTTTAAATACATCCAGGGATGGTGATTCAACCACTTTCCTGGGCAGCCTGTTCCAATGCTTGACAGCCCTCTGGGTGAAGAAATTTTTCCTCACATCCATTCTAAATATCCCCTGGTGCAACTCGAGGTTGTTTTGTTCTGTTGCTTGTTACCTGGGAGAAGAGACCAACTCCTTCTCTCCCAGTTCGCAGTCCTTGAAAGGATGGATCTTGCTACCATCCAATCACACTTTGTTTTTTTCATGTCCAGTGCAGAAGTGTCAAGAGTGGTTCACCCAAATTCTGCAGAAAACCTAGCTCTTGACAGAAGTTCTTTCTGGAGACTGATTGTAATTCTTATTACCATTTTGAACCTATGTTTGTCAAATATGCTCCTCAACATTTGCAAGCAGGAAACTCTAATGTACAGAACTACCTCAGCCTTGCAACAATCACTGCACTGGAGTGCAAACAAATTTTACAGTAAAATACAGCCATCATCTCTTTGTATCTTTTTTGCCTGGCAACTGAATGGTATTTTCATTGAATATGGATCTTACAGTGGTCAAAGGCTCTTCCAAAGCTCAAAGGAATATTGTATAAATCGCTCTTTTTTCACTGAACATTTCAGATCATTTTAATAGGCCTAACTCACTCATATTTTTACCTTTCACCATAACTGCTCTATTTTCCACCTGAAAGGGGGTCCTGATACATTATTTGCAAGGTGCTCCTCAGCTTTCAAGGGGAATGTGCTGCTGCAGTTGCCCCCATGCCTTACTATTCATAGTGTGACTGTACAGCATTTTTGTTCTTTGGGGACAACTACCTAAGTTGTCTTATCCTAAGGTGAGTTGACAATTTTAGAAAATTCCAGTGCTGAAAGTTTTAGACCCCTTCCATTCCTATCGCTTTGATATTTATCTGTGAGTAGAGTGCTGATAGAAATACAGAGAAAAGCAGCAGATAACTGATTGTGTCAATAGCAATCCTGAGAAACTTTCCAGAAATTTTACCAGCTCTTCATGATTTGCGAAGCATTTTCTCCGGAAACCATGAGATTCCCCCATATGCCTTCTCTTGTCCACTTTATGTCTTCTCTTGTTCATTTTCTCCCAATTAATTTCCATGTTTTTCTATTCTGCTCCATGAGGAGACACTGTCCAGCAAGAAGCTGTGGTTAGTAAGGAACTGGTTCGTGTCTCATGATGCATGTGTTTTCAGCAGCCTTCTCCCTAGACTTAGCAGCTGTCAATGATACAGAGATTTGAAAGTTGCCTGCACATATGGGTATGGTATAAAAGATTTCCTTTAAAGGAAACAAAATAAGGAAGAAAGCTGAATTTCCAGATGCTACTTTTAGATGAGATTCTGGTTGCAAGCACATATGCAGTCTGTATAGCAATTAACTGTTCCAACACAGGAACCAAAACAACAGTGCAAAGGATGCTTGTGTTAAAATCAGCCAAAGGTTAAGAAGGCAATGATTAAGCATTGAAAATCAGGAACACTCTGCAGATAGGCTATATGCAAGACAGTATAATTTTTAGTATCTTTTTTAAAAAGATAAAAGCAGAGAGAAGCAAGTCAGAAATGCTGAGAATGGCTTTGCTTTTAGAAAAATAAAAAGTAAATGAATGAAATTGTAATAGCACACTACAGCATGCTATTATTACACTATAACATACTATACTACATATAAACTGATTTCTGCCCATCCTTTGCTGAAGAATGTGCAAACATATCTGCAGAGAAGTCTCAGTCTGGAAGGTGTAACTGAAAATGTGTGCATCAGTGATCTTCATTTGTGAGAGACAGCAGTAACATTGGACACAGAGAAAGAAATGATAGTGCTCCTTTCTGGAAATGTTTCTCCTACAGTGACAGAGCTGACATTCTACAAAGAATAACTAAAAATGCCATTTATGCAGTAGAAAGAATGGGCCCTATATTGCAAATCTCTATGTCTGTTTTTCTCAGCTTAGGTGTAATTTGTGGAAGTACTGACATTTATTTTTACTTCCTGGATGGTTTTGTTACCTTAGACTAAATGCCTCAGTTCCCTACAACATAAAAAGGAAACCATTGATGGTCAATTTCTGTAATTCCACTTGCTTCAACAGCATCGTTTGCGTGAATAAGAACAGGATGAACAGGAACAGAATTCCATCCTGGGGATATTTTTACTTAAGGAAATTAGAATACATCTAAATTAAGGTTTTAGCTAAAATGAAACGTATTTTATCTTTCCCATCCTACAGTGGTGCAAGGGAGAGCTCTGTGTCACTGCCTGTATGTCCTGGTTTACCCCAGCCAGCATCTAAGCATCATGCATCCACTAGCTTACTCCCCACAATGTAATTGGAAAGAAAAAGGTAAAAAATGTGGGTTGAGGTAAGAACAGCTTAATAATTGAAATAAAGTAAAATAAAATAATAACAACAACAATAATAATAATAGTAGTAGTAATGAAAAGGAAGAGAGGGAGAGAAATTAAACGCAAGAAATGAAAAGTGATGCAGAATACAGTTGCTCACCACCCAGTATCATTCCTGACCAATGTCCAGCCTGTCTCTGAGCAACAATCAATCCCTTCTGGGTAACTCCTCCCAGTTTATATATTGGGCATGATGTGCTGTGGTATGGAATATCCCTTTGGCAGTTCGGTCAGCTGTCCTGGCCATGCTCCTTCCTGGCTTCTTGTGCCCCTTCTCACCAGTAGAACATAGGAAACAGAAGAGTTGTTGATTTAGTGTAAGCATGGCTCAGCAACAACTAAAACATCAGCGTGTCATCAACATTATTCTCAGACTATATCCAGAACACAGCACTGCACCAGCTACTAGGAAGAAAATTAACTCTATCCCAGTGGAAACCAGGACACTGTGACAGTCCCTTCACTGGTGGAAGCTGCCAGAGGCATTCTGAATACACGTTACTTGGGTAGTGTACACAAACCTGATTTTGGACTTTTACATAAATAAGCATTCAGAGCTTGAGGAAGAGAAAGAGTAAGTTTTGACATTTGAATTTCTCCTGTTATTATGTATTATCATTCTTGTTTGCTTATTGTTTTCACACTCCATAATAATGGAAAGAGCTGTCATAGAAGAACTGTGGGAAACTAATTGGGAATCACTCAGAGTTTGATTAATTAAGTATAATTTACTTTTTGACATTTCTGAAAGGAAGAAATGCTTTCCTACAAAAGTAAAGTTGCTGAGTTTCATTTTATCAGAGTTGAGTTGTTTTCTTCTGAATATAAATGTTTCAACTGCCTTATTTTTATCTAGCATAAAGTCACAATAAACTGTGTATAATCTCTGAGCCACATCCACTGCTACATTATATCAATTTAATGCTGGTATAACTCAGTAATAAAGAGAAAATATCTACTGACTTAAATACACAAAACTAGTTACACACTGGTAAATTAATCCTATAATATAATCCCCATATATTTTGATTCCAAAGCTTAAAACAGATGCTGTGAAAGTGAATAAATAAATTTTATTTTATTTTTTTCCCTTGAGTACAAAGCATTTAAGCTACTGGAGTTAAAGAAAGGATAGGTATGTTTCTTCTAGAAAAGTTCTTTTTCAGTGCCAGAAGTGAATTTTTCCTGTGACTCTACATTATGGTCACATAACTACAGTAACCTTCATAAATGCTTTTTTTCCCTCCAGCTAGCTTAGTACTGTTTACTTTGTGGTTGATCTATTTTTATAGATCATGTCATGATGCAATTATCTGTGAATTGTGTGGTTTTGTATGTTCAACATTTCTTGCTTTACCAGTCAACCACACATTTGTTTTCTTGGGTGTCCAAGAATGTCAAGAATGTAATTAACACTAGACTCGTAAAGTTCTCAGACAGTATAAAACACTGGCCTTTAAGCAGGTTTTGACATACACACGTGTACTGGCAGTGAATGTTCACAATGTGTATGAGGAAATGTTTGTGAACTGAGGCATTTCAGTTTTTTAAGAAAAGTGGAAATAGATATTAACTGGAATTTTTCAAACTCATTCAGCACAGGCTGTGTCACTGTCGTGGTTCAAGCCCAGCCGGCAACTTGGAACCACGCAGCCGCTCGCTCACTCCCCCCCTTTTCCTTCCTCCCCCCGCTCCCGGAGGGATGGGGAGGAGAATCGAAGGAATGTAACTCCCACGAGTTGAGATAACAGCACTCCAGTAACTAAGGTATAATACAAAACCACTACTGCTACCAATAATAATGATAAGAGGAATAACAAGGGAAAAGGACACAACCGCTCACCACCCGCCGACCGATACCCAGCCCGACCCGAGCAGCGATCTGGCCTTCCGGGTAACTCCCCCCAGTTTATATACTGGGCATGACGTGCTGTGGTATGGAATACCCCTTTGGCCAGTTTGGGTCAGGTGTCCTGCCTCTGCTTCCTCCTGGCTTCCCCTCCTCTCTGGCAAAGCACGAGACTGAGAAAGTCCTTGGTCAGAGTAAACATTACTGAGCAACAACTAAAAACATCGGTGTTATCAGCGTTGTTCCCAGACTGAAAGTCAAAAACACAGCACTGCACCAGCTACTAAGAAGGAGAAAAAATGACTGCTGTAGCTGAACCCAGGACAGTCACCTTATATTAAAGTCAAGGCGCTCATAAGAAATGCATACATCAGACATCTGCAAATGTGATTGATTGTGCTGGTTTTGGCTGGGGTATAGTTAATTTTCTTTCTAGTAGCTAGTATGGGGCTGTGTTTTGGGTTTGTGCTGGAAACCGTGTTGATAGAATCATAGAATCATAGAATCATAGAATAGTTAGGGTTGGAAAGGACCTGAAGATCATCTAGTTCCAACCCCCCTGTCATGAGCAGGGACACCACACACTGAACTATGTCGCCCAAGGCTCTGTCCAACCTGGCCTTGAACACTGCCAGGGTTGGAGCATTCACAACTTCCTTGGGCAACCTATTCCAGTGCCTCACCACCCTCACTGTGAAGAACTTCTTCCTTATATCTAAGCTATACTTCCCCTGTTTAAGTTTAAAGCCATTACCCCTTGTCCTACCACTAGAGTCCCTAATGAA
>NW_009910717.1:99693-100000 GCF_000696875.1 Nestor notabilis
TGAACTTCCCCTGTTTAAGTTTGAAGCCATTAGCCCTTGTCCTACCACTACAGTCCCTAACGAAGAGTCCCTCCCCAGCATTCTTGTAGGCCTCCTTCAGATATTGGAAGCCTGCTATGAGGTCTCCACGCAGTCTTCTCTTCTCCAGGCTGAACAAACACAGGGGTGTTTTAGTTACTGCTGAGCAGTGCTTACACAGAACCAAGGCATTTTCTGCTTCTCATAACATCCCACCAGCAAATAGACTGGGGGTGCACATGAAGTTGGGAGCTGACGCCAACTGACCAAAGGGATATTCCATGCCATA
>NW_009910718.1:0-309 GCF_000696875.1 Nestor notabilis
ATTCAACTGCAGCAACACATTTAGCTGAGAGGTTATTATTTTGGTGGATTTTATGGACAATTAACCAACACTAGGCTGCAGAAAGAGGAGGTGGAATCTCCATCATTTTAACTTGTTCCTAAAAACATACAGGCATTCATGAAAGCAAACATATGGATTTGAGGTTTATCCAGCCCAACATAATACAACTAAAGAAATCATACATAAAGGGAAAATGCATAAGACATGGTACAATTAAGTATATATTGAAATGCATAAAACAGCCTATTACCAGATCTAAGCTTGTTGAATAAATCTCAGAAAAACCCA
>NW_009910718.1:546-863 GCF_000696875.1 Nestor notabilis
CCTATATTCTGTAAAATTGCTAGTCTGTAGGTTTCATAACAATATATTAAAGGGCTATGATGAGTCAATCTTAAATTGAAATACAAGTTTTGAAAAGACATGGGCTCTAAATTATTAAGCCAGAAAACCTCTAGACTGCTAATCCCTGTTATTGCCTGTATTTATAGGTTTGTAACAGAATGGTGACTGATCCTCTTCCTTTGAGACCATTTGCCCATTCTGTCAGTACTCAGTGCAATGTGGTATTATTCTTCAGGTAGTGCAGCTTTCTTGCTTAGCAGCAGGTACTGCTTGTGTACCTGACAGTTCTTGGCTAA
>NW_009910719.1:0-16271 GCF_000696875.1 Nestor notabilis
GAGCCCCCGCGGGTCAGCCGCTCGCGGGCGGGAAGGGGAAGCGGCGAAGGAGGGAGTGCGGAGGCAGCCGGAAACGGAGCGAGGCGCTTGTCACAGCAGCGCTTACACGGGAACGGGAACCTGGGGCACGCACCGGGCTCCCGGGAAAGCCAGTCTCACACAGTGGGTTGTGTCGGAAGGGACCTCAAAGCTCGTCCAGCTCCAACCCCTGCCATGGAGAGGGTTATTTGCGCCCTCACTGCCTGAAATCTGGCAGTTCTCCGGGTTTCTCCAACTCTCGGGAGTCACCCACCTCCCTAGGAAAAGGCTGGTCCCTCTGGCATTGCTAAGTACAGTTTTCCCCCTAAATCTAAAGGACACGTTCAGGGCTTTTCCTCATCGATAATTAACTCGAGTTGTTATTAAGTCAGTTGTTGTCTCTATGTCAAGTCACACCCACCCACAAAAGCTCTTAACTGAAAACTGGCTCTTCTTTTAATTTGAGTTGGCTGTACATCAGACAGTGCACGGGAAGACAAGGACATGGCACAACTCAACAGCTACTAAAAAGAAAACAAACACCGTAGAAAGCAGACATGGACCAGCTCCACTGGAGGAGTAACTCTGCTCCTCCAATGCTATTTATATCATCATCATGACAAGGAGCCCTAGTTACTGCGCACCATCTCCCCGGCATGCTCAGGAATGAGACGTGAGAGAGATTTCTAGACTTGGTTAGCTTATTAAAGGATAAACACATATGTATGTCTATATGGATGGTAGATACATAGATGTATATGGATGTACTGTGTGAACACAACAGATCACACACATACCCAGATACAGCAGAACAGCATTTCTCTCTCAAACAAGGCTAACCCAAGAGGATCAGCTGGAGTCCAAGTCATCCCACTTGCATCCTACTGAACGCACACACTGTACAGCCTACACTGGACCTAATGGACAACTGCTGCCAGCTGATGGTGGGGACTTCACTGTGGAACAGCCTCACAGGTACGCTTGCAGAACGACTCGGATGCAGACAGCTCCAGCAAGGTGCACAGCATGGTTAGCAAACACCAGCTCCTGATCACGCAGGGGTTCACAGGTAGACATCAGTTACACCAACAGCACAGGTAAGAGTGCTAGAGAACATGACCTTAAAGCCCACACATCTTGACCAAGCAACTTCCTACTGCTGCTGCTGAGGACCCTTATTCAGCACGTGTCCATGCTGTACGCTGGAAGGGCAGGATGGGAGGGATGACACCACCAGAGGATTCCTCTTAGGGCTCACTCCCCCTTTGCATCCCACGTGTCTGTGGCACCTGGGCTACCCTGGAAGATGACAGCCCCTTTCACAAGGAACACAAGTCTGGACTCACACCTTGCTCTCACTTCGTCCCTCACTGACAAGTAATACACATGCTGCCAGGCTGGAGGCATTTTGCATCTGTTAATAGGGTCAACACTGAACGTCTGCCCTGAAAGGAGGCTCAGGACAGGGACTATTTGTTCCAGAAGGTGGGAAAGAAAAAGCAAAAACTACCAACACAAACACCCCGGAGGCTGCTTTTCGGCTCCATGAAATTCCTTTTAT
The DNA here is from genome assembly GCF_000696875.1 of Nestor notabilis. Classification (NCBI taxonomy): domain Eukaryota; kingdom Metazoa; phylum Chordata; class Aves; order Psittaciformes; family Psittacidae; genus Nestor; species Nestor notabilis. The sequence continues at coordinate 1,580 of NW_009910719.1, forward strand.
GATGCTTATACAAGAAGTGAGTAACACCAACTTGTGACCTGCTTCAAGGATGCACCTAACTCTGAAATGTCTCTGAATAGAGGAGTCAGATGCCTTTCTGAAGACACACAAATAAAGCACAACGCAGGACAGATACAATACAGCCCGTGCAAGTGACACTCTTCTGACCTTAAAAAGCAAACTAATGCCATACACGAAACTTCCAATCTTATCAAGCAGTGAACACGATGGTGAGTGCTGCTAATGAAACCCTGCTTTGATCAGCCGAGTACACCTGCATTTCTGTCACCAATCCTGTTTTATTAGACCTTGATCCTTGGCCTTTCTGGGCTCTGCTGCGCGTGGGACTGCCCTGGAGGCCATTCCCAAGCAGCTCTGCTTTGTGCTGACACGTTAACAAGTGCCAAAAGGCAATTCCATAGGCTGGGGATTGCCAGCGGCCCCTTCTCAGCACAAGCCCTGCCGAGAGCAGGGTGCTGCCCTGTGTGTCACCCATGCGAGGCTCTCCCTGCCACCAGGGCAGGGCTGTGCTCTCCTCTGCTGCCGGGCTGGTGGGAAGCAGCCCAGGACCTGCCCTGATGCTCGTAACAGCCCCAAAATGATCAGTGCATTTGGAGTTATGTGCCAACCGCTGTGAAGGTCTCCTGTCAAATGAGTGTAGTTAAGCATTTCTTCACTATTACCCTCAGGAGTGCTAGGAGCAGAGCGAGCTCTGTGGTAGCTGAAGTTTCTTTGGTGAAATACATGTACATGAAAGGATTTTATCACGTTCTTTACTGCACGACATCAAGAGAAAAATGGCAAGGCGTTTTTTATTTATGGAGTAAAAGAAAGCCAAGAGGGCTGAAGAGTTCCCCTTTTTTGTCTGAAATCCAGGTAGAGCTGGCTGAGTCAAGGTAACATGATTAAACTGTTTAAGTGCTGCTGATGGACTAAACCCATGTAAAAATGGTCTTTTACAGGTGCTGTTGCATTATCAGAACCACGATCATTGTTCAGATGAACCATTAGCACCATCAGCCTGACTCCAAACGGCTGTTCTACAATGAAGAAAAACACCCAAAACACTTCTCATTCTGTAATAACCACACCAGGCTTCTTTCTGTCCCAATTCAGGGATATGTGTTTTGAAGCAAGCCAGAAATCCAGCTCTCTAGGAAGGGTCTTACCTGAAGTCAGCAAGACTTCTGTGAGTATTAATACTACAAAGTATTTGGAAGATCTCCAAGTTCCTGCCACACTTAAGCAAATACATGACTGCTTTAGCTGATGGTTTGGGGGTGTTTACACCTTACACCTAATTCCTCCCCGTTGTGCCTGTGTGTTCCCCACCCCATCCCCGCATCGAACTTTGCAAGTATAAGGCTGTGGGATGAATTGGTTCAGCAAGTTGGTCTGAGGGGAACTTGCTCCACCTCCACTGGAGCGAGATGCTGAGGCTGTGTAGCCTCACAGGCTCTGTATCTGGTGTGAGGAAAGTAGTAGGAGTGTGTGACCAGGGATGGAGGGAAGAGCAGGGTGACTCTCTGAGAGCAGCCCACAGATCAGCCGTCATGTACAACTAGGGTGGGCAGAGCCTCTCTGGTGTGGTTCTGTAGCAGCACAACCTGCCTCAGGCTTGCTCAAGATACGTACGACCAGGGAGCTCCTGAGAGCCTCCACCAGCTCCTGTGCTGTAAAATCAAGTGAGCAGCAGCTTTGAGGAGTCCTGAGCTCCTGAGCTGCCGGGCTGAGGGGTCACAAACACCAGTGTCACAACAAGAGAAGAGATGGGACGGTGGCAAGCTAGATTTAGATTGGTTTAAGTTGTTGCACAGTGATGCTAATTCAGTCTTTCATTTTCACAGCTGCCCAAACTGGGGACACCTGATTCCTAAGACACTTGTAGAAGTTTCCAGGGCAGGTTTCTGCTGCTACCCCATTGCTGCTCCCCAAGCAGCAACTCACATTGCTGCTGGGGATAAAGAAAAGAGCAGCTGTCCAAGGAGGTTCACCATGTGATGACAATGAGGAGAGTCTAGGAGGGGCACAGAAAGGGAAGACAGTTTCCCCCCCCCCAAAAAAAGATATTTTGGAAAAGACAGAGCTGCACCACAAGAGCAAAGGCAGGAGAAGCAGAACCCAGCCCCCTCGCAGTGAACCAGCTCATTTCCACTCACCATTGAAAGGGTTGATCTTCTTGGAGATTCGTAAAGAAATCGATTCCTTCAGGTCTTTCTTCTTCACACACTGAATGCCCAAATTCTGAAAACTGAAGCACATGTGGCAGCATTTCAGCAACTAATAAAATCTTCAGTGTAGAATATTCAGTAAGTTATTTGATGTCGACTTGTGTGGTAACACACAGCGTGAGAAGTGGAAAATAAGCTTATTTTAAGAAGGGTGTGAGAGCTGGATGCTGGTTTTTCTAAAGTAAGAGCAGAAACAGAAGTGAAAAACACTAAAATACAATTCTAAAGAATTTATATTCTTTATTCATATATATATTACTCTATTCAAAGTGTTACTCTGCAGTAAACCTACAGAGATTACACAGTTAAACACTCGATCTCGCGTAATTTATAGTGACAATTACTTTTATTATCAATAAAGCTGCTGTTTTGCATTAGTTCAGGATTTTCTCTCTCCTGCTTTTGTACCAGGGAATGTAAATTTCAAACACTGTTTTAAAGGGGTTTTTTTGAAACAAGTCAAAACAGGTCTTTAAACCTGGCATAGTTATGGAAAAGTTCTGAGGAGCTGCAGCTCTTCCTGATTTGCATAAGAGCGCAGGTCACCCCGATGCAGGAGGTGGGGGGAGTCCCAGGCGAGCTCTCGTTCCCACATGGAAAAACCATGACATCATCAAAGCTGAGTGGATGTAAAGCAGGAAGTAAGAAAAAATGAAAAGAAATCTCTGTGTTTCATGATGTTACAATGAGCCCAGAGGACGGGTCACGCCAGCAGGCATCTGTATCCAGAAGCACCAGCTATTTCCCTTCCTTTGAAACTCCACAAAAGCTCTTTGCTAAGCCCAAATACCTAAAAAACCACTTTAATGCACCTAAAGACACTCCTCAGTGCACCTAAAGATATTCCTTAATGCACCTAAACATACTCCTTGTCGCTGCCAGTGCTCTCAAGCAGAGTTCTACGCTGCCCTGCTCTGAACAAGACTATCCTGGCATGACATTACGTTCAGTTTCCTTAAACTCCCTTCCCTGTGCCAAATACGCTCTGTTCAGAGGTTCCCAAATCCTCTGCACTCAAGCTCCACTTCCAGAACCTTCATTCACCACCGGAATGTGTAAGCTTCCCTTTGAAGCTCAACATGATAACCCAGAGGAGAATAAAACGCAGTATCATCTCATAACTCACTAAAGCACTTTGGTTTCATATTCTGGCTACTGACATGCAAGATCTGTACTGTACCTTGAGGAACAATCCTATTTCTATCTCTTCTTGTGGGCAGTACTTTTTTTAGGGCTTGGTCACAGCAAGTACTACTTTTTCTTAGGCTTGGTCACAGCACATATTACTTTTTCTCCCCCAGAGCATCCCATGTATTCCACAGACGCAGTAGGAAGCTATGAACAGGCTCAGTTCCATATTACACCCCCAGTCCAAGCCGTCCACTGTAAATTACAGATAACAAGCAAGCACATACACAGAACTGACCTTGAACAAAAGCTCTGCCCAGCTACACCAGACCTAAGAGCCACTACTCTGCACCTTTCAACCACTGAACGAAGCCTCTCCTGGGCAGAAACCAGGCCCCATAATTCTCAGGTTATGAATGTTTTCTCCACCATGTGCTGTCACAGCAGAAGTGTCTATTGAACCATCAGTAAACAGAGGGCTGGATCAGAGGAGGAACTGTCGAGAACCTCAGCAGGGCTGTGGGGTTTCACATCAGCACCGGCTGACAGGAAGCAAGCGAGATAACGAGAAGAGAGAGGGAGAAGTAGGAAGAGAGAAGAAACATGACAAACATTTAGAAGAAACCTATGATATCACCCATGCAGAGCGACAGCAAGCTAGGAAGTACAGATGCGAGTATACAGGTAGGCACATAAGCTCCAACAGACATGCTTTTGGCTTGATGTTTTGGCCAGGAAGGGCTCTGATCAAGTTTAGGCAGCAGTGCAAAGATCATCACACCACAGGCAGAACAAACCACTTCGTTCAACCAGAACTACAGGGGGGAACTTCAAGCAAGCAGGAAGCAGAGTCATTACTCAGACCGGTCCCAAATCTGGGATTAATAAGTCCATTTCTGCAGGAAAAAAACCTCAAAAACTCCAAATAATAAACAGGATTTTTGCTCCATTTGGGATGCTCAGCAAGAGTAATCAGCCAGAATCACTACCAAGAGAGGACACCTCCTGCTCACTAGTATTGTATGAGGCTTTTCTCCAACATGGACTCGGAGAGAAGAATGTGAAGACTGAGTCACCAGCCACAAAAAGGAAAATGACTTTAAACATGCAGATCCAATTATGGATCACACTGTTCTTTCATCTCAAAGCAACCAATGATTTGTTAAAAATGAGTGTACCGATGCTGGAAACATTTCAAAGAGAATGTTTCGAGCCTCCTCCCATCAGTGTCAAGCTCAATGGAAGCTTAGAGTTTCACATTATCAATAAAGTGAATGTAGATCACTTACTACTTTGTAGGAAACCCAGAGGCTTAGAACCTATTGATACTGAGGATTCGTGGATATAGCAAACAATCACAAAGGTCTTAAATGATGAGACACAGCATTATGTCAAAGAACATGACCTGATGTATCATGGAAACGAAATCAGTATTTGCAGGCAAGTATTTGCAGAGCATCCCTAAGCTTTTTGGCATTACAGCCTGTCACAGCCCCTCTGCCAGGCTTGCCTCATCCTTACACACTCAGCCTTGTGCAACAGAATGTCAAGAGGAAAAACAATCAGTGTCTTCCTGTATCCGGTGAACGTAATGTAACCAGAAAAGGTGTTAAGCAACCAGGCTTTTCTGCTTCAGATCAGAAGACACAAGAGTTGAGAGCAGGAAATGGGATGGGCCAGAACACAGACATCCTTTGACCCTGAGTGAGGAAGCTTGATTTGAGAGAAGAGAAAGGAGCAGCTGGTGAACGGATGGTCAGAGGAAGGTGCAAGGCCCCTTAACAGCTGTTAAGCTGTGAGATATTCACAACTGCCTTTTAGACAAGGTGAAGGGGAACTCTATTTGCAGGGAAGTCGACGAGGATGAGGTTGCAACAATCAAGGTGGAAGGTGTAAGTGCCTGAAGGGACAGCCCTACCTTTCTAGAGAGCTGTAATAGTAGGGGAAGAGTTGTAGGAGTTACATTTACTAATCCTTTTCTACCATTTGCCAAGTAGGACAACACTGTGAACCAAGCTAAAAACAATAAAGTAATAAAACTGTTAGTATATGTAACAGCAAGAGACAGCACAGTCAACATGCTACATGTCACCCGAATACATGGCAGCACATCCATGGTCACTCGAGCCTGGGCTGTACATTGTAGAAGCATCTCCACTATTACAACTATTTATTTCACCATCAGGCAATCATCATCTTCAAACAGAGTGTGTCTTCAGTCCTTTAATAGTGTTCTACTGACTAAACCCACATAAATGCGGAGTAATTTCACTAACATCAACAGAATCACATCAGCCTGAGAGCAGGGCGTAAGAGCTACTTACACACTGAAGTATTTACCTCATTTTCTCTCCAGCTCAGTTACCTTTACCCCAGAGCAATAGCCTACTTCCAAGTTTACTGCGTCGCAAAGTATGAACCACAAACAGCTTGTCAGCTCTCAATTCCCCTCTCTGGCAAAAATCACTTGACATTTGTTGCAGTTTACTTTGCTTCTGCTTTGTTACATGACTTGGTAAACTGACAGGAAATGCCATTCAAATACAACTGGACTTCAGATATTCTTAATATCCTTCCGAATAGCACTGAGAAACACATCTCATTCCAGACTGCATTTTCCTTACTACAGTCTCTTCCTTCCATGCTTGCTCTGCAGAGCTGAACACAATCTGTATTTTCACTCCAAAAAACCTCCATCCCAAACAACTAGCAACAACAGTGAGAGCTACTAACACGTTCCTAGATGTGTCACAACCATTATGTTCTACATGACATGATACTCAGCCAGTACCAACTTTCTCCACCAGTTTCCAGAAAGTCCAAGTGTAATTTCCACGGAAGATGTGAACTTCCCTAATCATGGTGAAGTACTAGTTCTAACGTTGTTGTTACCTATTCTATTACTCATCATTTTCACACGTAGGAGAGAGTCATGCTCAAAAGTAAGAAGTGTTACTGAAGAAGAATAAAAAAGGCAAACAAGAGGGAGAAAAGAAAACGAGACAGACATGGGGAGAATGAACAAAGGAAAGGGTGAGAGGAAAAGAAAAGGGCCAAAGAGGAGAGAACTGAAATGTAAGGAAATACTTCAAAGAGGAGCTGCCCTCTCTTCAATTAATAAATGTCAGCAAAACCAGCATTCTAATAGCTCTTGTAATCATTAGTCAGCTTTGAAATGTAAGCTTAGCAAATCACTTGCACAGTTAATCAAACTCCCAAGTAACACCACTACTCACGACAGGACTCGCCGCTCTGGCCCGAACTCTGCCTCGTAGTAGCCATCTCTGCAGTCTTTCCCAACCAGGTCGTGAGGATGTGGCTTGTAGGGTTCATTCTTCGTTACCAGCGTAGTTCTTATTTTGACTTTTCCAAAATAGTTCAGAATCTACAAAAAAATTGAGATATTTTCTAGATTATAGACAGCAGGACTAGTGAAGTCCCTGCATATAGGGACATATTTCATCATCATATCTAGCCTTACAGTGAAAGACACAAAATTCGACATAGGTGACCACATACAAATGCTTTTTGAAGGACGGGGCTTGGAGCAACCTGCTCTGGTGGAAGTGGCCCCTGCCCATGGCAGGGGGTTGGAACTGGATGAGCTTTAAGGTCCCTTCCACCCCAAACCATTCTATGATTCTATGGCAGGTCTAGCTTCAAAGAAACTTAGGAAAACACTCCTAAAGCCTCAGGGATAAAGATATTACCTGTGGATGGAACATTAAGTAGTAAAAGAGGATCTTAACAGATAGAGCATGACATAACCTCCTACAAATGTTGGTTTTTAATCAATTCTCAGATGGATATTCAACCCTCTATTCAAGAAGGGTGGCATTGAATTCTCAAGCTCCTACTAGAGCCTTCACAGCAGTCATCAACCTAATTCAGTGTATGTTTCTCAGGTGCATAAAAGTCCTTCCTCATGCTGACAGGTACCCGTGAAGTCACCAAGGGTTGTGTGGGTAGGTAAAAAAAACAAGAATAAAGAAAAACAGTTTGGCCTAAGTTGTTTGAAGCATAACAGCTTGAAACCAAACACAAGACTTGCTCAGGCACACGTTTCTGCCAAGGTGAGCTCTCCTCCTCCAATTCCAGTGCCCTGCAACTAAGTGTTCCTCTCCTCTTTGAGCCTTTTCTTTCCTCCTCCAAGGATCCATCACATATCCTTTTCAGCCAACACCTTGAACCTTTGACTTGACCTGGGTTCTTCTAGCTTCCACCATCTGTTAGCTTCTTTGGTCTCCAATTTGGCTCCTTTCTTGGCCTTCATACAAGCCACCATTACTCTTTACCCTTAAAAAATCAAACTGCCATCACTCCTTCACCTTTCTCAATTATTACATCATTTCTCCCTCATTTCACACCCAGTCCCTTGAATCTGAAGCCTGATCTAGCCACTTCTGACTCCCCAGTTCCTCCCTGATGATGTCCATCATAACCACACCACGAAATCTGCTCTTTTCCTGGCCTCTCTGTTCTCATCCTCATTGATGTTTCCATCTCTAGAGGGGACTCCCCTAGCAACTAATCAGCACCAAAGCCTCCTACGGGCTCCAGGGAGGCAGGAATTCACCTAGAAATCACCTGCTATTGGTAAAAATCAGCTCTGTCATCAACAGTTACCTCTGCCAGGATTGCATGGTCACCTACCCATGTCCCATCTTCCCTTTGGGTTCAGGCTGCCCTTCACGTGCAGCCTGGTCCAGGCTAAGAGGAATCAAGAGCTTATCCTGCCGGTTCAACTTGTGCCCTGACACAGCCTTAGGCTGAGAGTCTGTGAAAGCATTTAATCTTGCCAGCAGACTGTGTAGTTCCTTGTTCAAGTGGTAAAGTGCTGGAAAAAAGAGAGTCTGGCAAGATCTCCGTTTCCTTCATTCCATAACCAAATCTGGCACTGTGGTAGTCAAGGGGAGGACCTTCTTGTTTGCTTCTTCACTTTGTAATCCTGGCTTCAGGCCTGGATCAGCTTCCACAGTTGCTTTATGCAGTAGAAGCTCAACACACAATTGCCAATACTATCTTTCTCAAACTCTCCCTCTTCTTCAATAACTTCTATGACTCAGCCTAAAACACCTCCTGTTTTTCAGATTTCACATCCTCTCTATCTGGGGTTTTTTTGCTGTGATTCCAGAGACTCCATCTTTGGCTCTACTTTTTATTCTACTTGCAGGCACTGCAAACAGATACACAGCTTCTGTTCCTGGGCACTGTAACATACTTCCAGATGGCAAGTACTCTTCACTTCCCATTTATATTTGGGCTGTCTCTTCTAATTGCACCTCTGAAAGACTCTCTCCAAACTGAAAGAGATCAAGGAAACACTAACAACTTAAACTTCAAAGAGGAAACCAGGAATTCTTCTCCCTTACCCTACTTCTCTAGGGTCTCTGACACATTCCTTTGCCCCACATACGAAAGCTACTGCCAGAGTGCTTCCATTCCACCTTTACTACCTGTACCTTGGTCCCTGCGTTGATCATAGCTACTAGGGCTACTCTGAATCCCTTCATTCTGGATTTCCCAACCTCTCCATAATGCAACCACCCAACTTGTCTTCATTGCAGGTGCTCTGACCAAGTAATTCTCCTTCTTAGCTCATTTTAAAACTCTCTATCCCCTTCTAACTTCACGTCCTTCATGGTAGTTTCTTCTGCAGAGCCTGATCACCGAATCACTGGCTGCAAGTCACTTCTTTCTTTGCTCAACCTGTACAAAGCGCCTCCTTTCATGTTTCGCCCAGCAGCTTTTCAAAGCCTTCTCAAATTTGGAACGCAAACTCCTTCAAAGCTCTCCCAAAATTCATACCCAAGTCACATAACTAAGAAACCCAAACGTGCATACAGAAAAAGCTAATAATGAATGGTTCCCAGACAATGAGTAACTTCACCAAGTTACTTCACCGAGTGTTCCCTCTCTACCCACACTTTGTGAACTACCTCTACACATTCTCCTCTTCGTGTAAATTTGAAACACAACCTTTTAATGACTAAGAGCAAGGAACTCTTTTTCCCCTTTCTTGCATCTACATTTGCATGCCAAGGAAAGAGTAACAGAACATGAAATTAAAACTATTTCTTGCACTGAGACCAACACACATGTACAGCACAATGTTCATGTGGGCAATGGGAGCTTATAGATAAAAGCAGTATTTACCTGTATGGAAGGGAATGTCTTGTTGTTGTCAGTACTGTGTTCTCCTGGAATGCTGCCTGCTGATCTTCCCTCACATTTGTATCTGAAACGCATGCCCCTTTGCCTGGGTTGCTCGAATATTTCGATGTAGGGCTCAGGGCCACCTGAAAAGCAAAACATTTTCAATGTTAGTACACACTAGAGCTTAAAAAGCAGCAGAAGATAGAAGAATTATTGACATTACCATCTTTCCCCTTGGTCTACCTTCTCAGACAGTCTACTCTTCTTTTTAGGTACATGCACATGTTGAAGGTGGAGGGGCAAGGGGAAAGAACAGATTTAAATGAAGTCTCCAGGTGCCAATACCATGTAAGTAATTATCAAAGGATGCCCACCCCTCAATCTCACTTAGAACTTAGCTTCTTTTAGCTATTAGGGAATGTGAAAGAAGACTGCGTACAACAGAAAAGCAATCTCTATTTTGAGGGAATAGTTGGTATCTTTAATTACAGCACACTTTTAGGACTGGCTCTCCTCTCAAAGCACAGGTACTCTCAAAGCCAAGTACTATGTTCTCTTAAATGTCCTCTGAAAGTGAAGATGTTTCCTCAGAATTCATTGATTTAGTCCCTATTATAGTGAAGCAGAAACTATGCAAATTATGCAAAAAAACCCAACCCAAACCTCTGGGTTGAATACCATCACTGCGAGCTCAGAAAATACCTCACTGCTGATACTGAATTCTACATCTTGAGCTTCCAGCTTCCCACAGGGTTAACTTTCTAGTTGCAGAATCTCCCCAGACAGTAAAACCTCAGTAAAAGCTACTGGGCAGTTGTCAAAAAGAGGTTTTCAGGAAACACAAGTGATAACTAAGAATAAGAAACAGCAGAACTCTTCAACAAGGGGGCTTAGAAAGACATTAACTTTGCCAGATGATGTTTTATTGCTAGCCAGTAACAACCTATTTAATATATCTCGCTGAGAACATCAAACAGGATAGTCAATCAAACGGTGACAACACTGGGATGGCATGTGAAAAACAAACAACAGAGGGTAAGTAAATACTGTAGATGTTGAATCATCATGGTGCTGCACGATCAGAAGAACGTAGCTTATGGAAATGTCTACTGAGCTCTTTGTCATCTTCATATAATAGCATCCTACTCAAGCCAGGTTGAACATCACAAACAAACATGACAGGCAACATCCTGTGGTAAAGCACCGAGAAAAAGTGCTTGGACTTCAACATAATAAGCAAAATAGTTATTAAACATATTGGAAGTGCTAAAAGGGTGAAAGATCCCCTACTTCCTTTTGCCCAAGGTCTATACGGGCTATGAGTCCACAGCATATGAGCTTTGGCAAAGAGGTGGATTCCAATCTTAACTCCACGTGTTACAGAGGTTTATGGAGTTAAGCTTCTCTTTTGTTGCACCTCCAATGATTTAGGTATACCTGCCAACACAAAGCCTGGCATTTGCTGATTGCAAAACATTTCCAGTGCTGCAGCAGTTCATACTCGAAGTAGGGAAGTATTATACCCTAAAAGATAAAGTAATTAAGTAGAAAAGGGATGGAAAGAACTGCAACTCCAGGACATCACCTGGGTCCAACAAATACACATTTCAAGCGTAACATACCTGCCTACGGCTGTGGGATGGCAGCATGTGAAAGCAGCTCTAATGGTGGAATTGTCTTAACACCACGTGCCTTTTCAAAACCTGAATGCCTTTTAAAAAGGCATAATGCATTTCAACTCCAGGCTGTATTTGGTGCCAAACATTTGAGAACTGTGGTTGAGAACTCTATATCCCTTTCCAGCAACTCGTCAAACTGCAGTATCTAACCTGATCACCTCCCATCAAACAGATTTTTATAATCTTCTGAATATAACATTCACATTAAGTACATCTTAGCCATTCCTCTAGATTTACTTTCAAGGATGGTCCCTTTTCTAGCTACTTCCCAGATCTTACCTAATCTTCCTTCAGATAAGCTTTGCCTATTTCCTTTTTCTGGAAATTAAGGAAGTCCAACAAAGGGAAGGGGTGAACAGGCACTGATAACAAAAAATAAGCCTAGAAATGACATAAAGTCGGTTTAAACAAGAGAGCAGGAGCCTGAGCTTCTCACAAAACCAAGCTCACACACCAGTGTATGGCTACTTAACGCTTAAATTCACTTCTGCTGTGACAGTTGTCAGCACAGCCCAGTGGCCCAAACAGAGCAGCTCTGCCAGCAGGGAGGAGCAACTGCTGTGCATCAACTTCCCATTCCCACCAGGCAGCCGAGGAGAGAGAAGAATCTCTCCTTCCCATTCCTACGTAACAGCGTACGTCACAAACACAGACACATACCCATATACTAAATTAAAACTCTATTTTGGAGGTTATAATGACAAAATTGCAGCAAAGTGCCTACTAATCATCTTACTTGGGAGATGCACACGCTTACATAGCTGCTAACCAGACGCACAGTACACCCACATACAGCACCTATTTGTCAAAACCAGCCTCGCTGTTGGAACTACAGAACACAATCACCTCGAGTCTTTAACTCTCTCTGCTTGAGACAATAATTTCCCTTCACGCTCCACTGATACTTTTGAGGGCTTTTTTTTTCTCACCTATTAAGTTAAAACTCTGGGCTCAGTGATCTTTATGGGGCTGTGGTTGAAACAAATGTCATTGAAGGCAAACCCGCTGCTTAACAGCGGGTGTGTTTGTGGGAGAGTAAAGCTCAGCGACACAGTAGCCTCCAGAGATTAAACATTAAACTTCATTTTATCTAGGCTCGCTCTCACTCTATTTAAGAATCACGTTATCATCTCTATTGAGATGATCGGTGTCGTCGTGTTTTGTGTGGAGAGGAAACACATACAAGTGTTTGTGTGAACTGAAGGTATTGTCAGCACTCTGCAGCCAAGTGGAGGGCTGCTCAGTGTTCCCTATTTCTGTCAACCAGCAATGTGCCCATGAAGTAGCATGGCTTAACTATTTCACAATCTCCTCTCACACACAGGGCTCTGTTAGTTCCCACATGGTTGCTAAAGACCTGTCCTCTTCAGGTCTTGCTGTGTTTGTCAAACAAAGATGAGCTATGGCAAAGAACAAACTCTCTTTTGCTAATTCTAGAAGAGAAATGCATGGCTACTTGCATCTACCTACCTGTCCACAACTACTCAGAAAAGCACTTGAAATGGAAGAAAAGCAGAAATCTAGCTAATCCTTCATCTAAGTGCTTAAGAGTTTAATTTGCACTTGTAATTAATTATAATTGCCTACACACACGCTAGCAACAGAAACACACTGCTACATATTACAACCTGCCTCCTGTTCTGTTTGTTATAGAATTGTTTATTCCCTCTCTGTGCCCTGAGTGCTAAATACAACACTACATAAAATACTACTACACTGAATAATTTAAGGGAATATAGGAGACCTATTGTTGCAATTACATACACAAGGAGAAGGAGTAAAAGCAGTAACAGCTCCAAGAGTTCACCAGCTTACGCTCATTCAAGTGCCAAAGGCTGTTTTCTTCTCGTCTGTTTTGAGCAATACAAAAAGGAACAAAAGGACAATCCCCAAAACTCTGAAGAACACTCCATCCAACCTCTCCATGCTAAGAAACCCGGGCTGGTTTAATGTTTAACACAGCCTGGGCATTAGGGAGGAGGTGCCAAGCAAAGCACCAGCAGTATGAAGGGTTGGGACGTTCGGTTTCGTTCCGTTGCTCAAAGGGAGCAGGCTCTGGAGTAACTACACAACTTGTAGTCTTCTCACACATCCAGGAGCACTCTGTGAGCAGGCTCCAGCGACATCAGTGTGTGTGAAAGCAAAAGAGCTGTGGGTCTTTGTGGAATATGTGAAAGTATCACCCAAAACCCTACGACCCGAGTCACAGATGGGGAAGCGCTGCCCTTCAGCTTTGCTGTCACTGCTGTATGGACCACTGGTGACCCTGCCTCCTCCACAGCAACAGCCCTGTCTGAAAAGCAAGAGCAGACAATCTACATGCTTACAACCTTCTGCAGCACCTCAGGCAAAAAGAGACGACAGGGCAAGATTTGTTACAGCACATTCCAGCTCGATCTAAAGTAACCGAAAGTGTAAACACGTATTTGTTTTAGAAAGCAGTGATCTACCCAGAATCTGCAGTTTCTGAAGTTCTAACCGAGACAAACTGCTCATGAACTTCCTCTTTACCAGCATAACATTACAGAACAGCAACCAAAAGAGAGGGAAAAAAAAAAAAGCCAACTACGAAAGCTGGCTTGTACCAGGAAGTTATGAACTTCCCCTACTGAAAAATTCCTTATCTGGTTCCGAAGTACACCAAAAATACATTAAGACACGAAGAAAAAAAAAAAAAAAAGAAGTGTGATCTCCTGTTTCGGTTTTGCCACTATAAAACACAACATCATGTTTAAAAGATGCCTCCATACGAATCCACTGTTGTCTCTCCCTGTTAATAGTTCACACACCTAGATGTTTAGCAAGAGTGAAAGATCGTACTTTGCTAAGCAGTAACAGAACACACACCGCTCAGTTCCGAGGCTGGAAAGCATCATTCCCTAGAGATACTCCTCTAATTAACACTGCCAAGTCTTAAGTTTTGGGGCTTTTTTTAAACTCTAAGAAAGATACCAAAGAGACACCTTCTGAAAGGATGATAAATTCGGTTTAATTTAGCCTAAAGAAACTTAATTGTGCTTTTTGTTGTAATTACTCAGTGCATGATCCCTTATCTACGTTACTTTGCATTTATGTCATCTCTGTTTCTTATTCATTCACATTCTCACAGGCAAGTTCCTATGTGAACGAGGTCCTGCCGAGCACCACAGTCTCTGGGCTATTGATATCTCCAGCCCAGATACGACACCCATATGCTTATTTAACACCTAAACATTTTAACAGCACGATTTTAAGACTTAAAGGATCCATTCTGAAACATAACAACCTTGTAAGATCTTGTCGCAACAACCCCGGGATGTTTCTTCATTAACTTTTTCCACCAGCCTACTTAGCAAGCTCCACGGAGGTGGGTTTAAAATCAAAAGCAGATGCTGGGGTGATGGGTAAGAGCACTGTCACCCTCTTTCGCACTGTTACTCACCTACCTCCCACTGCCTACGGGCTTAAGTCAATGGTGGAAGAGAAGCCAACCAGCCCTCACAGCATAGAAATAAGAAC